>NC_137790.1:90881107-91113607 GCF_963383645.1 Muscardinus avellanarius | reverse complement strand
CTACTTGTTTTTTGTTTGTTTGTTTTTGAGACTGTATATACTTGCTTAGTATGATACTCTCGTTACATCCAGTTATTTAAGTGTTCAATCCATTTTGTGACATTTTTAATATAAGAGGTAGAGATCTAGTTTTATTTCTCTACATATGAATGTCCAATTTTGGAGCAATATGCATTGGACATTTATTGAAGAAGAGTGTCCTTTGCTACAAATACATTCTTTATGACTTTGTCAAACATCATTTGTCTGGATGTGCATGGGTTTATTTTTGAGTTCTCTGCTCTGTTGCATTGGTCTGCATATCTACTTTTATGTAGTCACCAGTCTGTTTTGGTCACTAAGTTTTATAATATATTTGAAATTGAATTGGTGTAATGCCTCTAGCATGGTTCTTTTTGCTCAAGATTGCATTGGCTAATTTCAGTAAAGTATGACATGGTATTTTGAAAGAGATTGCACTGATTTTGTAGATCATTTTAGGTATTATAGACATTTTAAAAATACTGATTCTTCCTATTCATGAACACAGGGTATGTCTTTTTTTTTTTTTTTTCCCGCTACTGGGGATGGAGCCCAGGGGCATTATACCTCCGAGCAACACCCCCAGCCCTATTTTTTATTCTTTATTTTGAAACATGGTCTCACTGAGTTGCAAAGGGCCTCACTAAGTAGCTGGCTTCTAACCATGATCCTCCTGTCTCAGCCTTGCAAATTCTGGGATTACAAGTTTGTACCATCACGTCCAGCTCTCTTTCGCTTTTTATGTCCTCAATTTCTCTCATCAATGATTTGTTTTCATTATAGAAATCTCTCACTTTTATTGTTTTGGTGGTACTGGGGGTGGAACCCAGAGGCTTTCTACCTTCGGGCTATACTCCCAGACCCATTTTTATATTTTATTTGGTAACAGGGTCTCACTAAGTTGCTGAGGCTGACTTTGAACCTGCGCGATCCTCCTGTCTCAGCCTCCCAAGTGCTGGGATTACAAGCGTGCGTCACCACGCCCGACTCTCACTTCTTCAGTTAAATTTATTCCTAGGTGTTTTATAACTATTGTGAACAAGATGACCTTCTTAATTTACTTTTTATATGATTCATTATTGGCATGTAGAAATACTCCCAATTTTTATATGTGTATTTTGTATTCTTCAATTTTGCTAAATTTCTTTATTAATTCTAACAACTTTGCTGGATTCTTCATGATATATATAATCACATCACCTGTGAACATTGATAATTTGACTTTGCCTATTCCAATTTGGAAATGCTCTATTTCTTTCTCTTGTTTAATTGCTCTGGCTAGGACTTTTAGTGCTACATCAAATAAAAGTAGTGGAAGTGGAAAGTGGGTATCATTATTGTTAGCTGTGTGCTTGTCCTATACTCCCTCTCTGTGTCGAGGTACTTTCCTTCTACATCTCATTTGTTGAGCGTTTGTATCATGAAAGTAGGTTGGATTTTATCAAATGCTTTTCTGTATCTATTGAAGTGATTTTATCGTTTTGTCCTTGATTCTGTGGATGTGATGTATTATCTTGAGGATCCAACAAAGGCAAAAATTGGTTCTTTGAAAAAATCAACCATACTAGTAAGTTCCTAGATTTAAAAAGAAGAAAAGTGACAAAATTATTCATATTAAGATTAAATGAGGGGTTACAAATTCAAATAATATAGAATTTTAAAAAAAATTGTTACAGTTAATTTTGTAAAACAAAAATTAATAAATTTCTTGTAAAATACACAACTTAGCAAATGAGACAAGATGATATAAAAAAGCCTGAATAACCTTGTATATATTACAGGAACTGAATTTATTATTAAAAAATCTTTCCACAAAGAAAACCCAAGATTCAATTATTTTTTCATGTATTGCATCAAGCATTTAAGAAACATCACCAATCTCACATAAATTCTTTTAAAATGTTGAAAGGGAACAATTTCATCTCATTTTATTAGACCACTATAACCATGATACCAACACCTGACAAAGAAATATTATAAGAAACAAAAAATAAGCTGGGTATGGTGTCATAGGTCTATAATCCCTTATCAAGACATTGTTTCAAAGTGAAATTCTTAAAATGTCCCTTGACTTCAATCCCTAGTACCACAGAAAGGAAAAGAGAAAGGAAAAAAAGCTAGGTGTGGTGGTGCATGCTCCCAGCATTTGGGAGGCTGAGAGAGAAGGATTGCAGGTTCACAGCCAGCCTCAGCTAATTTATGAGGTCCTTTGCAACTTACTGAGACCCTGTTTTAAAATAAATAATAAAAAATAGGGCTGGAGGTGTGGCTCAGAGGTAAAATGCCTCTGGGCTCCATCCTTGGTACTGCAAAAAAAAAATTAATAAAGAAAGGAAGGAAGGGAGGGAAGAGGGAGGAAGAGGAAATTTAAAATATCCAGAATATACAAAGAGCTCAAAAGACTCTACACTAGCAAAATAAATAACCCAATCAAGAATTGAGCAAATGAACTGAATAGACACTTCACAAAAGAAGAGATACAAATGGCCAATACATACATGAAAAGATGTTCAACATCATTAGCCATCAGAGAGATGCAAATCAAAACTACGCTGAGATGCCATCTAACCCCAATCAGAGTAGCAAATCAAATAACAACAAATGCTGGTGAGGATGTGGGGAAAGAGGAACTCTTTTACACTGTTGGTGGGAGTGCAAACTAGTTCAGCCACTATGGAGGTCAGTGTGGAGATTTCTTAGAAAACTGGAAATAGATCCACCATATGATCCGGCTATACCACTCCTTGGTATTTGTCCAAAAGGATTGAAATCAGAGAACTACAGTAACATATGCATACCCATGTTCATAGCAGCACAATTCGCAATAGCCAAAATATGGAACCAACCTTGGTCTCCATCAACAGATGAATGGATTGAAAAATTATGGGAAATACACACAATGGAATTCTACTCGGCTATAAAGAAAAAAAAAAAAAACATGTCATTCGCAAGAAGATGGAAAGTCCTGGAGAACATTATGTTAAGTGAGATTAGCCAAGCACAGAAAGAGAAGGGACTTACATTTTCTCTAATATGCTCAAACTAGGGAGTTTGGGATATCAGAGGGACTTCAGACAATGGAGGAGAAACCTCACCAAAGCTAGAATGGAAGGATAGAAGAGGAAGAAGGCTGAGGTTGATTAATAAAGGAACCAAATCTGAATATGTGTAAAAGTATGAATATAGCATGGTTAACCTAGATACTCATTGTTGGGAGGAGGGAAAGGGAAGTGGGAGGGGAGAGACCACCAAGCACAGTCTGAATGATGCCATTTTCAATATATTCCACATAAAAATTTAAAAAATATATTTAAAAAATTGAGTTAGGAATTTTAAAAATTCACCTTTAAAAAAAACTGTAAACAAATTTTAAACTCCAGTAGATTTGGTATGGATTAGCAATTCTAAAATTAATTTCTGTGAAATTAAGCAAATGAGCAAATATATTTTAGGCTTAAGCAAAGAAGTAAAATATCTATCATGATGAGACCCATGTTTCTTCCTGAAGTTTAAGGGAGTTACAAATATGAAAAATGGAGATCAAAATATGCCCTGAGGTATTGAGCTGAAATTAAGCAACTCAGATGATTTAAGAGATTGGATTATCGGATTGATTGGTAAATTGACTTCTTGATAGATGATTAAATAGATTAGAGAGAGATAAAGACAGAAAGAGAGAGAGACAGAGAGTGGAACAGAGAATAAAAAGGGAAAGAGAGGTGCCTCCTAGCTATTGAGCTGGACCAGGACAGGAGAACTACAGGATGAGCAGGAACATTTTCTTGTACCAGAAATTTTAAAAGTACTCAAAAAATAATGATGTCATACCAAGAGGACACATGAGCCAGCTTGCAGAAGCTCTCTGTGGAAAATTCCGAGACAGTTTGAACATCAAAATAAACAATGATGGTAATATGTTAAAACTGTTTGAATAAAATAAAAAATCCAAATATTGAATTTGTTTCCTAGAGTGCTATAACAAAGTTCCACAAATGGGATGACTTAACAGGAATTTATTGCTTCATATCTCTGAAGTCAGGATGCCCAAAACCAAGCAGCTGGCAAGGACTGGATTCCTCTGTAATCCCTAGAACTCTTCCATGCCCTTCCTAGCACCGTTGTGGTGACTTGCCAGCAATATATGGCATGTCTTGGTGTGTTGACATGTCACTTTTAATCCTCCTTTTTCATATGGCCCTCCCACTGTGTGTCTTTTGGTAACCCCTCCTCTGTGTGTGTCTACGTTCAGAATTTCCCTTTTTATGAAGGAACCAGTCACAATGGATTATGGCCCAATCTAATAACTTCATCTAAACTTTGTTAAATCTGAAAAGACCCTATTTCCAAATAAGGTCACATTCTGAGGTACTGGAGGTTAGGATTTAACATTAAACATATATATATTTTTAGGGGAGGACATAATTCAACATAAAATAAGTGTACATTGCAGTGGAAAAGAAATACGTAAATGATGGACAAAATAAAACTCTTCTTCATAGTGGACCTACTAATAAATACAGAAGAAATAAAAGAAAAAGGAAAATTATCAATGGAAGCTAAAACTGGTGGTCAAATTTTTTTTATTGGTGCACTGTATTCACACATCATAATGGGATAAAAAAAAAACTTTTGTAGACATACATGCACACATTGCCCAATTATCCCCTACCCGATTCCCACCCCGTTCCCTCCCCATCCCTCCTTCCCATGCTTGGCTTAGTGGTTGACATCTAGTATTATAGCAATTTATCCAAAATTAACAATGATAATCTCACAGAAGTTTCATTTGTCTGATACCAAGCTTTTGATAACTTAAAGATAACATTTCAATATTTCTTTTTGCTTTCTTTCTTACCAGAGAATTTTTTTAGGTGAAACTATCATACATTTATTTATTTATTTTTCAGAAAAAAAAACTCTATCCTAATATGGAATATGGACTCTAGATACCCAAAACGATCTTGAAATAGAACAAAGCTAGAAGATATATATTTTCTGATTTCAAACCATATAAAGCTACAATAATTGAAACAGTGTAGTACTGTTCTAAAGGCAGATATATAAACCATTGGAGTTAAATAAAAGCCTGGAGATAAATTCTTCCATATATTGTCAAGTTATTTTTGACAAGGTTTCCACAAACATTTGGTGGAGGAAATAATAATCTTTTGACTAAATATTGTTGAAAAATAATAATTACATGAAAAAGAATAAAATTGGACCCTTATCTAACACCATATACAAATATTAACTCAAAATAGATAAGAGACCCAAATATAAATCTTAAGACTATAAACTTTTAGAAGAAAATCTGGGTCATTAAACCTCACAACATTGAAATTGGCAGTGATTTCTTGATATGATTTCAATGGCATAGGCAACAGAAGGGTAAACAAACTCCCTAAAAATTTTTTAAAAAAAATTGTATATCCAAAGACAATGTAAAGAGTTAAAAGTTACTGATAGAATGGGATAAAATATTTCCAAATCCTATATCTGAAGGTATATTAATATTCCAACTAGAAATCCTAAAAATTAGCAACAATAAAAGCAAACAATATAATTTAGAGATAGGTAAAAGACTAACATAAATAATGAATCTCCACAGATAACCAATCTTAGTTGTCTGTTGGATGGAAAATCTTGTTTCTCTGGTTCTGGTGTGTATTACCTATTTCTTCTTTGTAGTTAATCTCTTTGAGTATTTTCTCTAGTGCTGGTTTTGAAGACATAAATTCCTTCAGTTTCTGTTTGTCATGGAAGCTTCTTATTTCTCCATCTAATTTGATAGAAAGTTTTGCTGGATAGGAAATTTTTGGCTGGAAGTTGTTTTCTTTCAGAGTTTGGAATATGTTACTACAAGCTCTTCTGGCTCTCATGACTTGGTTTGGGAAGTCTGGAGTGATTTTAATTGGTTTGCCTCTGAATGTCACTTGGCCCTTTGTTTTTGTTGCCTTTAAGATTCTCTGCTTGGCTTCCACATTGGTCATTTTGACAATTATGTGGCGTGGGGATCCTCTTCTCTGATCCTGTCTAAAGGGAGTTCTATAAGTTTCCTGGACCTGTGTATCAACCTCTTGCTCTATGTTTGGAAAATTTTCTGCTATTACTTCCTTGAAGAGATTGTTGATCCCTTTGTTTTTACCTTCTTTTCCCTCCTCTATTCCAATTATTCTTAGGTTAGCTCTCTTAAAATGGGCCCATATTCCTTCAATGTCAGATTCCTGCTGTCGGATATTTTTTTCTAGATTAGAAACTATGCTTTCATTTTTGGAGTGATCATCTTCTAGAGCGAGATTCTATTCTCCATGTGGTCTAATTGGTTGTTTGTACTTTGAATTGAGGACTTTACTTCATTAATTGCATCCTTTATCTCTTTTTGGCTCTCTCTGAATTCTTTTCGAAGCACCTCTATTATTTCTACAGTTATTTTCCTGATTTGATCTTCTAGAAATCTCTGAATTTCTGTTTTATTGGGTTCTGATGTTGTGGGGTTGTGGGCATTCATTGCTCTATTGTTATTCCTCTTTCCCATTATTTCAGAAGTTTGTGCCTTCTCTGGGTTCTTCCCTTGGGTCACTAAGACTTCACTTAAGGTGCTCTGGATCTTAGTCCCCACTACTCCTTTATTAGGTTGTATCACAGAGTCTCAGACCCAGGGAGTCAATCGAGGCTGCTTTAGACCATGGGGGATGCCAGGTTGGGCGTTCTACTATGTTGTGATATCTCTGCCACCGCCACTCCCCCACTGTGTCAAGTCCCTGAAAGTACAGTACTGGGATTTCTCCTCTAGGGGCCGCAATTTGACTCACTGTTGATGAGTGTGCCGATGGAGCTGTAGTGGACTCAGTGAATTCGCTGCTGCTGCCGCCGGTGGCAATATGGCTCCGCTGCCACACCCTCGGCCATGAGGCTGGCGTATTTCTTCTCTGGTTTTGAGCTCTACTCTGAGTCCCTGCAGGTTGTGCTGAGCCCAGCCACTGGGAGCTTTAGATGCTCCCTGCGTCGAAAAATCTGCTGAAACCCACCCGGCTGTTCCATAGCGGCTCACCTCAGCTTGCTGTTCGCTGCTCCTCTCTGGAGCCTGGTGGGCTGTTGAGTGCGTTGGTCTGTAGCCGTCCAGTGAACTTGCTGCTGCCGCCGGCAGTAAGGCGTTGCTGCCATGTCCTCGGGCGTGAGACCGGCGTATCTCGTCTGTGGCTCTGAGCTCCGTTCTGAGTCCCCCTCCTCTCTGGGGCCTGGTGCTGCAAGGAAAGATGGCACCCGCCGCTCCGTGCCACGGTTCCGGCCACAGCACTGCAGTCTGGTTTCTTTCTGGTGTCTCGTTTTTCCAGCCCTCTTTTTCTCTGTCCCTTGTAATTACATTTTTTGTTTCTCTGCTGATGGTATTTTCTGACTATGAAAGGTGCTAATTTTGTAGTAATAGAGATTGGTTGTTAGTGGGGCTCATAAGCCCCACTTTTCTCCGTTGCCATCATCCCGGAAGTCCTGGTGGTCAAATTTTGATGACTCAGAATATTAATTAGTCAGACTATCTCAGCTCAATATTCATATTAGTTAGAAAGGGGATATTGTTACTTAATAGAAGAGAAATCTAGTGGGCACTACATTCACTCTCTGATAAGGGAATCACCGATATTGGGACATACATTTTATGCCTGCTGATATCACACGCTGAGAAAGACACAGTGTCTCACAGAATTTTTGCCAATAGTTGTAACCTGAATAATGAGCACACATTAGACAAATCCAAATGGAGATGCATCATATGAAATAACTGGTCTATGTCCCTCAAAGAAAACAAGATCAGGAAAGATAAAAGGGTGAAGAATTGTTTCAGATTGAAGGAAAATAAAGAGATAAGATAATTAAGCAACACATAATCTTATACTAGGAAGAAAGTGTCAATAAAGAGTATATCAGGACAACTGAAAATTTCTGAGTATGAACTGTAAGTTCTATAATGGTATTGTCTCAAGGTTAAACTCCCTGTTTTGAAAATTGCACTGTGATTTCCAAAGAACAAGATAATGTCCTTGTTCTTTAGAAATACACACTTATGTTCTACATACACAAAGTTATTCAATGCCAACCTCAATACCATGCACAGAGGCGGGGGTGGGGGAATAAGGGAGCAAGTCAGAGTTGAGGGGAAACTTACCAAGTGCTGTGTGCATGTGTGTCTATCACTCTAAACCTCATCATGACGAATGATTACAATACACCAATAAAAATACATACTTATGTATTAATCATAGTTTAGAAAAATATATGCATTTATGTAAAATATATAAAGGGAGAATAATAAAAATGGAGCAAAATATTTTAAAAATGCTAAATTTGGGTAAATAATAGTAGAAGAAATACTTTCTACTATTCTTACAACATTCAAGTGAAATTATATAAATTTAAATAAAGTCAAACCTAAAAGTAAGGGTAAAGGAAAGAGAAGTAGAAGGAAGGGAAAGTATATTGAAAGTGTCATCTTTTGTAGCAGGAAATCAGTCAGTACTATCAAAAATGAAAACATTTTAATTTCAAAAAGTAATTTCATGGAGCTGGGAATGTAGTCCAGTGGTAGAGTGCTTGCCTGGAAATGAGAGGCTCTGGGTTTGATCTCCAGCACTGCAAATAAAGTAAAATAATCCTATACTTCAAATTCAAGTAAATTAAAAATTAAAAATATTTAATAACTGGTAGATTATGATGCCTTCTTGTATAATCACTTAAATATATTTATATGTGTCTATTTACTGCTCTACCTGTCGATTCACCTGTCAATCTCTTTATGCACATATAGGGTTAACTGAAGTAATACTAATCAACTGATATATATACTAGACTACTTCTAAGTCATTTTTTCTTTCTTTGTGCTTTTCATACTACTTGAACATTTGATGAATGTGTATAATTTTTATATAAAGAGTGTGTACTCTAACATACATAATGCACTTCTTTTACATGTACATTTGGATTCTCAAAACATAATGATATTAATTTTAATTTGATAAAATATTAACATGCTAAAGTCATTTCCAGTTCTATAAACAAACTAAAAAACCAACACAAAGTATGTGCACCACATTTCAAGAGTAATGAGTTCAATCATGTTAAGGTTATAATTTTGTTAGTCTGTTAATTTTTTTCCTCTCAATGCAACTAGAAATTAATTCTTTGTCAGTCTTAACAATTAGTTTTCTTATCTTTTTCTGAAATAAAGATGACATTAGATCAGAATCTTTTCATTTTTCTTCCTTTAAGAAATTCACATTAATAGCTTAGTCGTGACAAGCATTTGATAATATCATCTGCTTAGAAAAATAAAATGTAGTGATTTCACAAACATTCCTACTAATGCTCTGTTGGATATACAGCCAAACTATGACCTCTTGTTATCAGGGCCCAGGACACAATTTCCCATATTATCCTAAAAGATTTCTTTATTTAAATTTTCCCCCATAATTCAAGCTTCTCTTACAATACCCTCTTTATTCCTATATCCTCTTTCTTGTTCTCCAGAAGCATCTTAAAGTTTCAAGACTCCCCTCTAAGACACATAATCTGAACATGCAGAAAGTAGACTGCAGAGGGGTATTGCTATAGACTGTATCAGAGCTCCTCGTGCTCACTGCCTCTCCTCCTGGGATGACTGAGACATGCCACAGGACCTGTTCTGGCCCAAGAAACATGTGAAATGACATCTGTGACTTTGGGCAGAAAGTGCATGCCACAGTGACCAGCAACATTCCAGGTAAAAGTGATAATCTATTCAGCCTGGGTCCCTGGGTAGAGAGTGCAAAGCAGAGCTATAGCCGAACAACAATAGATATGGAGCATGAGCAAAATACTGTCCCTGGGAACCAAGGAGGTGTGAACTCGTTATAGACAGGGCACAACCTAGTCCATCTGAGTACTGTGATTGAGTACACTGGTAGTAAGTACCTTTTTGAGCATTTTCCTTCTGTATCCTCTGGTACAAATAAGTGGAAGTCTCACTGGACTAATTTCCATAGGAGGATTACTTTATCATAAAAATCCCTAAATCCCTAGAAAATTATCATAAATTCTGACATTGAAAGATCTCCTTTATTGGTTGTCAAAGAACAATGTACTTACAAAAACCAGCAGACAGGATGGATGGACAAACTCCAGAACTGGGGCTGAATTCATGTGTGTGCCATCTACGAAAAGAAGATCACCTGTAGTCAGAAACTAAATCCCATGTGACAAATGAAAAATATCTGATTATTTTTTATGAGTCATGAGCCTTCTTCTTAATGAGTAATACTGCTTTCATGTGCAATCCAAGAAACACTCAAGTGTCTACTCTATGCCAGGTGCTATGTAAGACACTGGGAATGTAGAGATAACTAAGAGTCCTTTCCCAACATGACCACATATGCCTGTGAGTGGCTCTGATAAGCAAAACATCAGGGTGCTGCCCAGGGTGGGCCCTCAAGTGGCTTCCTCATTGCTCACAGAGGCTGCAGTCAGCCCTTAACAAGTAACTCTATTCATTCTCTGTAGCTTGGGAAATCTGGGGTAGCAGGCAAGGCCTGATAAAGCCTTTCCCTCAAGTCACTGGGAATGTTAGTGAATCTGAAGCATCCTTTGCATTTGCATCATAGTTTCTACATCCAGTTGGTGGTTGTGTTCTTTCCATGTCTTTTATAACTTTTCTCACATCGCTTCTTCTTTCCCACAGATACTAATACTACTTTTATGACTTCATAACCTTGCAACTCCCTCACTTTAATCTTTCCATGTCAGTTTATTGCTCACCTTTTGATTCTCTTTCGAGATCTTGTTAGAGAAGGCCCATTTGTTCCTACATCCCAGAAAACCTTCTCTCGACCCTTGTGTGCCTGAGCATTCCATAAACACCTGCTGACTGATATCCAAGTCCTTACATAACATATTTGACCTTGACCATCAATATCGATGAGGAAGTTGATGGGGAAAAATGGTTTCATCTAACTGGAGTCACCTGGAATCTTACAATAATCCTGAACTACCATATATACTCCTGGGCCTTAAAATCCAGTAAGCAAAAATTATCCAAGCCGCCTCCTGGCTCAGTCCATCACTAGGGCACTGGAGACTGAATTAGGACCACATCTTTTCATTTCCACTTCTTGGCTCATCTTCATCCCTGGATGTAAGATTATTGATTCCCTTATGAAATAGCTTTAGTGTCTCACATGAGATTCAGATGACTCCACATGACACTCTTGGATCTTACCCAAAGCCTGATGTTGGAAGTAATACTCAGTTCCTAATTCCCATATTCCCTATAATTTATTTATTCCTTTTTCCAAGTCCGGTTTATACTTCTTGGTAAGAATTGCCTAGTCTTTCCAGTTTTAACTGTTCAAATGCAGATTATCCAACATTAATATCTCCTGGGGAAACATAGTGTGCCTGAGCATTCCATAAACACTTGCTGACTGATATCTGAGTGATATAAAACATAGCAAATTTAATTTAATTTAAATATTTTTATCAGAGTTGAGGCTAAAATTATTGTCTTCTCTGATATATTCTTTATAAAAATCCATAAACATGTGCACATAGTTTTTTTAAAATATAGAAAGGAATAATAAATATTTATTTTTACTTCTCCATTTAATCCTATATTTTCCCAGAGGACAATATTAATAATAATTTAGTGTATAGTCTATCTAACATTGTTTTAAGCATTTAGATTTATAAACAAATATACATAGCTATACCACAATCTCTTCTACATAAGTTTTATCTATAGTTATTTGTGATAACATCATAGATTATTAATTTATTCATCCAGCATGCTATATTGACCCCTACTATCTGTTATGTACTGGTGCAGGAACTAAGATACAACAATAGAAAAAAAATGCCCCTGGCCTCAAAGAACTTACAATTTTACAGTATATGTACTTACAGTCTGAAGTATACTTACATATACAGAGTGTATTACACATAAATTGATTTCTACCAAAATAGGATCATACCATTTAAATTATCAAAATCTTTTTCTTTTTTGTTTAAAAATAATATTGGAGTTATTTTCATATCAGAACATAGAGTACATATACATTTCTATTACCATAATCAAATAGTAGACTAGGAAAACTATTGGAATCATGTGAAAAAGACTAAAGTTTTACATCCAGAATATATTGTTTTGTGGGTTGTTTGTTTGTGGTAGCACTAGAGATTGAACCTAGAGGCATTCTACCTAGGCATTCCAGTCCTATTTTGTATTTATTTTGAAACAGGGTTTCACTAGGAGCATCCAATAAAGCTCCCAAAAGAGCTTTTATTTATTTTGCTTATGCAAAATCTAATAGAACAAAAGCATTAAAGTAAATCATTTAAAATTAATTTAATTATTTGGATAAATCAATCCAAAATATAAAGTTGAAGATTAAACAACTCTGTCTCCAGAATTGATAAAAGAGGTGAACAAAAAAAAATCTATGGATTATGCAGACTTAAACAGATTCAAACTTTGCAAGTCACAGGCCTGATATTTTTCAAATCATTTTAGCCTTGAGAAACCTATCAATTAACTTGACAAATAACGTTTGTAGAACATGCCAACAAATTACAACAGAATACTCTTTTTTTTTTTGTACTAAGGATTAAACCCAGGGGCATTTTACTTTTATGTATTCAAGCTATGTTCCCAGACCTATTTTAGTTTTTTTATTTTGAAACACAATATCACTAAGTTGTGGGACATCACTAAGTTACTGAGGCTAGCCACAAACCCGCAATCCTTGTCTCAGCCTTCCAACTACTGGGATTACAGGGGTGCATCACCACACCCAATAGAACACATATTTTTTTCAAGTGTAAACAGAACACTTACTAAAACTCTATTCTGAGCCATAAAGCATGTCTCACTACATCTTAGAAGTTTCAAATCATGCCATGCATGATGGTACATGCTTGTAATCCTAGTACTTGGGAGGCTGACTGGAGGATTGTAGGTTCAAGCACAACCTAAGCAATTTAGTAAGGCTTTCAGCAAACTAGTGAGACCCTATTTCCAAACAGGAAACAAAATGAGTCTGAGATTGTAGCTCAGAGGTAGAATGCCTCTGAATCCTATTCTCAGTACCACAAAAAGAAAAAAAATCATACAAGTATGTCCAGCTCTGAGACAGAATGCCCCTGGTTTCAATCCCAAGTACCACAAAAACAAACAAACAAACAAACAAATAAATAAGTAAATAGTGACAACATTAAAAAACTGAGAAATTCCCAAACATTCAGAAACTAAATAATACAGGTCTAAATGACCCATGTATTAGAAAAGAAATCAAAGGATAATCTTAAACTAAAGAAAAATAAAACCATGCTTTAACAAAATTTGAGATGCCATTAAAGCAGTACTTATGAGAAATTTTATAGTACTAAACACATATATTACAGAGCAGAAATTTCTCTAAAAGAAACTTAAGCTCCCATGTTATAACAAGGAAAAGAAAAACAAACTAAAAGTAAAGTGGGCAAATGTTTAAGGAGATAGAAATATTAACCACCCTGATTTGGCCATTATATACTATTATTCATGTATTGAATTGTTTTACTGTGCCCCATATATTTTTATGATTAAAATAATGACTAGAGCCATGCATAGTGGCACACACCTGTAATCCTAGTACTTGGGAGGCTGAGACAGCAAGATCAGAAGTTTGAAGCCAGCCTCAGCAACTTAGTGAGGCCCTAAGCAACTTAATAAGACCAAGTTTCATAATACAAAATAAAATCTGTCTTGGGTATGCTCAGAGGTAGAATGTGCCTGTTTTTAATCCTTAGTACCACATACACACACATGCAAAAGAATAATAGTAGTAGTGAATTTCATTTTAAAAAATACAGAGTAGACAGAAGAAAGGACTTACAAAAGAACATAAGCAGAAATAAATTAATCAAAAATAGAAAAATAGAAAAAATGAATGCCGGGCATGGTGGTGCACGCTTGTAATCCCCATGCTTGGGAGGCAGAGACAGGAGGATCATGCAGGTTCAAAGCCTGCTGCGCTGGCTTAAGAGACCCTGTTTCCAAATAAAAAAGTATAAAAATAGGTCTGGGAGTGTATCCCGGAGGTAAAAGGGTTTCCAGGAACCCCATTACCACAAAAAAAAGAAAAAGAAAAGAAAAAGTGAACCAAAAATGAACCAAAAAGTGGTTATTTTAAAAGACTAATGGAATTGAATAACATTCTAGTCAGAATTATAGGGAAATTAAAATAAAAGACAAATTACCAATAATAAGAATGTACAATATGACATAACTATAGTCATTTTCATGAAATAAGAAGGTTCCTTAGAAAATACCAACAATCCAAGTTCACTTAAGAATAAACAAATAGGCAGGCGTGGTGGCAAATGCTTGTAATATAACACAAAAGTATAATCTATAAAAAAACTGACAGAGTGAATTTCATCAAAATTAAAAACATTTACCCTTCAAAAGACATCAATACAAGAAGAAGAGGAAGAAGGTAAGGAACAGGAAGATGAAGGGAAATTATAGTAATAGCCAGATTGGAAGAAAATATTTACAGAACATATATCCAACAGAAGACTTGCATCTAGAATATAAAAAGAATCATTGCAACTCAATAATAATTGAACACAAATTAATAAAGCAATTGGCAAAGGTTTGAACAATCAGCAAGGAAAATACATGTATGATAAATAAGTACCTGAAAAGATGTTCGACATCTTCAGTCGCTGGAGAAATGCAAATTACAGTGATCATGAGAGACCATTACACATTCACTAGAATAAGTAAAATTTGAAAGAGTGAATGTAGGAGAGGATGTGGATCAACTGGAATTCTCAGAATCTGAGTATGAAATATTATAACCATTTTGAAAATCATTTGATATTTTATTTAAAGTTTAATGTAAATCTACCACGTGACACATTTCATTCCTGTGTACCCAAAAGAAGTGAAAGTGTATGGACATACAACTGTTAGAGTCACAGTATTTGAAAACAACCCAGATATCTATGAGTAAGTGAATGGAAGGTAAAATGTGATATAACCATACAGTAAGATAAAGAGACATATAAAGCCAGGTGTGGTAACACACACCTGTAATCCCAGTACTTGGAAGGCTAAAACAGACAGATTAGACATTTGAGGCCAGCCTCAGCAACTTAGCAAGACCCTCAGCAACTTAGTGGGATCCTGTTTCAAAAATAAAATAGAGGACTGGGGTTGTATCTCTGAAGGAGAATGTCCCTGGGTTCAATCTTCAGTATATAAAAAAAGAGGTATATAAAAGGGTATGAACTATTAAAACATACCACAGTATGGATGAATCTCAAAATAATTATGGTGAAGAGAAGAAGCCAAGAGGAAAAAACCCATTACTTTATTCCATTTGAAGAAAAGGTTAGAGAAGGGGATAGTCATAGGAAGCCGACCAGTGGCTACCTGGGGACATGTGAGGAGATGAGAGAAGAGTTAGTGAAGACTTACCAAAGATACAAGAAAACCTGTAGTGGTGATAGCAGTGTTTATTAACCTGGTCATGGCCATGGTTTCACAGATACACATATACAGACATACACACTAACTTACAAGTCAAGTTTATTGCATGTCAGTTATACTTCAATACAATTCTGGAAATCTAAAATAAAACCATAGAAAATTAGGTTCACCCATCAAATGTGTAAAAATGAAGAATGTGGTAGTGAAAGAGTGTTTAAGGATATGAAAATTCTCATGCATCCTTGGTTGGGACTTAAATTGCTTAGTATCAATTAATTAAAATGCACAATTTGTTTAAAATAGCAATTCAGAAGCCAGACACGGTGGCAAATGCTTGTAATCCCAGCATTTGGGAGGCTGAGACAGGAGGATTGTGGTTTGTGGGCAGCCTCAGCTACTAGTGAGGCCCTCTGCAACTCAGTGAAATCCTATTCAAAATAAAGAATAAAAAATTGGGCTGGGAGTGTAGCATGGAGGTAGAATGCCCATGGGTTACATCCCCAGTAACACACACACACAAAAAAAAAAAAAAAAAAAAGCAATTCAGTGTTGAGCCTATGCCCTCCTCTAATAACTTCACAGTCTTTGGTCTAATTTCTAAGTCTTTGATCCATTTTGAGTTGATATCTTTGCATGGTGAGGGGTAAGGATTTAGTTCCATCTTTCTACAAATGGATAGCCTGTTCTCCCAGCAACACTTGTTGAAAAGGCGGTCTTTTCTCCAGCATATGCATTCTGCTGGCCCCTTTGTCAAAGATCAATTGACTATAGGCCTGTGGATTTGTTTCTATATCTTCTATTCTGTTCCATTGGTCTGCATGCCTGTTGTTGTGGCAATACCATGCTGTTCTAACTACTATTGCTCTATAGTATAATTTGAAGTCAGGGATTGTGATGCCTCCTGCATGGTTCTTATTGCTGGGAATTGCTTTGGCTATTCTGGGTCTTTTCTTTCTCTATATAAAATTTGTGACTGATTTTTCTAGGTCTATGAAGAATGTTGTTGAAATTTTTATAGAAATTGCATTGAACTGTAGATCACTTTTGGCAGAATGGTCATTTTGATTATATTTATTCTGCTATCCATGAGCAAGGGAGATTTTCCATCTTCCAAGGTCTTCTTCAATTTCTTTCCTTAATGTTTTATAGTTTTCATTGTAGAGATCATTTATGTTTTGGGTTAGGTTTATTCCTAGATATTTTACTGGTTTTGAGATTATAGTGAATTGAATTGTTTGGGTTTTTTATTCCTTTCATTGTGGATTCATTGTTGGCATATAGAAAAGCAACTGATTTCTTTAGAATGATTTTGTATCCTGCAACTTTGTTGAATTGATTAATCAGCTTCAGTAGTCTTTTGGTTGAGTTCATTGGGTCTTCTAGATAAAGGATCATATCATCTGCAAACAAGGATAGTTTTAATTCCTCTCTTCCTGTTTGAATTCCTTCAATATCCTCTTGTCTTATTGCTGTGGCAAGAGTCTCAAGCAGCACAATTTATAATAGCCAAAATATGGAACCAACCTAGGTCTCCATCAACAGATGAATGGATTGCAAAATTATGGGAAGTACACACAATGGAATTCTACTCAGCAATAAAGAAGAACAAAATCATGTCATTCACAAAAGATGAAAAGACCTGGAGAATATTATGTTAAGTGAGATCAGCCAACCACAGAAAAAGAAGGGACATATGTTTTCTCTAATATCCCCAAACTAGGGAATATTGGGGATACCAAAGGGACTCCAGATAATGGAGGGAAACCTCAGCAAAGCTAGAATGGAAGGATAGTAGAGGAAAAAGGCTGAGGTTGATTAATGGAGGAGCTACATTTGAATATGTGTAAAAGTATGCATGTAGCATGGTCAATCAGGACATTCATTGCTGGGAGGGGGGAAAAGGAGAAACGGGGTGGGGAGAGCACCAAGCACTGTCTGAATGTATGTCATTTTCAATAGGATCCACATAAAAATAAAAAATAAAAATAAAATAATAAAATAAAATAACAATTTACTTTAAGAATTGAATCTTTTCTCCTTTTTTTCAAAGACTAAGAGATAGGTATACTTAGGAAAGTGTGGGATACATGTTCAAGAGAGAACACAGGCTATGTCAAAAGGGAGAGAGAGCCTTTTGGTTCTCACAGTTCTTCTTTTATAGGAAACCCCTTGAAGGGATGAGTAGGGGCACACAACAGGGGTGAAGGTCTAAACATCCTCAGAATCCTCAGGTTTTCAGCATTAGTGGGTGGTAGCTGGGTGACACCTAAGTTTGACTTTCCTTATGGAATTTTGTTTACTAAGCATCTCCAGAATCTCAGGTTGGGAGAGGGACTATTTTAATTAAGGGTGTGGGTCTACTGAGGATTTTTGCCTAATAAAGAAACAAGCCCCTCAGGGCATGCATACTTTAATCTTAAGGAATGATGAAGGGAAAAAGTCCAACTTCTATAGCTTGTTCAATGCTGACCAGGAAAGAAGGCCCTGCATACTCAGGGACCAGAAGTCTCATCCTAACTGACCTAAAGGAGACAGAGAGAAACTGGCCTCAGTTATTGATTTGGGTTCTTTACAGTCAGGCCAGAGGCTAAGATCACTGAAGGACACAGCCCCAAGAACATGAGGATCAGTAGGTAGTTTATTTTATACATGCCTGAAGTTTTTGTTGTTCCCATTGTGCCAAGCCTGCTGCCAGAACTGCTGAGCTGACCCTTATAAGTCTGGGTATCTGGTCAACAAAAGCCATTCATCTGTTTTTGATGGTACTGCAATTGTAATGGACATCTCAGAGGAATAGTAATTTTTCCTTTTATGGTGTCTGGTGGTTCTGGACCTGCTGAACTTCAAGAGGAGCAGGTTTAGTTTTATATAGCATTTGAGAAAGTCTCATAAGTTTTGGGCATCAGTGTCATGTTATATTTCTTCTGTGAGTCTAAAAGCAGCACTACCATTATAAATTATAATGTAGGATATAAGGTGGAGCCAAAATCAGAGGATAGCTAGTTAAATTATGTGATGTCTTTTAAATAGCTCCATGAGTATGACTCCTTTTTTTTTAACCTCAGAATAGCATAGTTGTTTTGGTTATATATTCCTGAAGGTGTTCAAGAAGAAGCAAGTAATTAGCCCAGTGTTTGACAAACATAAACTTTTATAAAATTCTTGTTATTAAGGTCACTTGAGACTCCTCAAAGTTACTCTTAGAGACTTTGAAGTTTTTTCTCTACTAATTGTTCCATCTCCCAGGATGGGTCATGGTCTTGCTGACCATATGGCCTCACTTTGAAACATAGGGCACATTTCCCTCTGATGACTCTCATTTTCACAGAATATGCAGTGCTATCTCCTAGTCTCTGAGGCCTTCAAAGCCTCCCTAATGAAGTAGTCGGTGACTTCACAGAATTTTCAGAGCCCTTAGGTGTCCCATCATTCATTCCCTGGGTTCTATTTAATCTTAGAGGACTAGGACCAAAATATTGGCTGATCTTTCCTTGGTTCTTTTATTTCCTGATTGTTCTTCAAGTCTCAATTGTTGAGCACCAAAGAGTCAGTTTCACCAGAACTTTTTATTGAGAATAAGGGTCAGTATTATAATAATAATATATTATAATAGCTATCAAACCAAAGCATTGTTTAGGCTATTTGGTTAGAAGTTGTACATCTGTAATGTTAAAAGACAATGATTACAAAGATATTCAAGGAAAATAAAAATGAAACTATTAGGATCAACACAAATTCAGTTTGTATAATATTTGTATAATAGTTGATGTTATAAACAAATACAATTTAAATTTGACATATATATCATTATTATTATTACTATTATTATTATTAATAATACCTGATTTTTAATCAGAGTAGTATGGTTTGGAATGCCAAGTGTTCAAGTACCTCTAATTACCTTTGCTTAAAGAAAGTCAAAATACAATTTAGGAAAACAGAAATATAAACCTTAAAAAATATGTCACTATCAACATTTTGTTTTGTTTAGGACACACTAGCTTGGTAAAATGTTCTCTCTCTCTCTCTCTCTCTCTCTCTCTCTCTCTCTCTTTTTTTTTTTTTTTTTTTTTTTTTTTGGTGATACTGGGGATGGAACCCTTCTACCTCCAGGCTCCAGGCTACACTCCCAGACCTATTTTATATTTTATTTGGAAACAAGGTCTCTTAAGCCAGCAAGGCTGGCCTTGAACCTGCGCGATCCTCCTGTCTCCACCTCCCAAGCACGGGGATTACAAGCCTACGCTGCCACCATGCCTGGGTAAAATGTTCTCTTAAACTTTGCATTTTAGAAGAAACTTGGGAGCCAAGTGTGGTGGCACACACTTGTAATTCCAGTACTTGGGAGGCCGAGATAGAAGGATTGCAGGTTTGTAGCCAGCCTCAGCTACTTAGTGAGGGCCTCTGCAACTCAGTGAGACTCTGTTTCAAAATAAAGAATAAAAAAAATAGGGCTGAGGGCATAGCTCAGAGGTAAAATGCCCCTAGGTTCAATCCCCAGTACTGCAAGAAAAAAAAAATCGAAAAAACAAGAAGAAGAAGAAGAAGGGGGGGGGGGGAGATAATGAGATACTTGGGGAACACTAATACATTTAACTTAAAAAGATATCAGTAATAATTAACTTTAAAGTTTGTAGAAGGCCAGGTGTGGTGGTACACTCTTGTAATTTAGCATTCTTTTGACAGCCTCAGCTACTTAGCAAGGCCCCTCGCAACTCAGTGAGACCCTGTTTCAAAAAATATAAAGACTAAAAAATAGGACCAGAGGTATAGCTCGAAGGCAGAATGCCCCTGGGTTCCGTCCCCAGTACTGGAAAAAAAAATGATATGTAGAAGTTAACATAGATATATAAACTTAACCTTTACTATTGGAGTGAAATTTAGAATTTTTGGCTTAGTAAGGAAACTATCATTACAAGTCTATGTAGATTAACAGCACTGAAAAAAAATCAAAGAATAGCTCTAGCTCTTTAATCAGTTTCGAGAATAGTGTTACTGACCAGAAATAAGCTTGTTATCTGATGAATAATTGTATCTTTCGTTTACAAAAATAAAATGTTTATTCAGTCAAAGCAAACAGATATAAACCAGGTCTTGAGAGACAGGGTGTTTGTTTGGTGATACTAAATATATGGATGGTAGAAGTTTCAATAATTTCATTAACCATTTTATATGATTAAGATTCAGATTAATGAACATTTCACAAAAAGATCATTTATTGACTACCTTGCATGTATATAAACCCATATACCTTTAACTTTATAAGCTTTTATGAGACATTTAGATGAACCTCAGATATACAACATATCTAGCCCTCAGATATATATACATCTATGGTCATAGATTATACTATAGCAAACCAAAACAATAGTTCATTCAGCCTAGGTTACAAAGTAATTTTTTAACAGGCTTTAAAATACAGACACTTAAACCCTGATTCTGCTAAGATACCCCTTGCTAGGTAATCAAACAGTAAACACAAATTATCTTGATAAAACACAATCTTTAAGCTAGTTCTTAGTAAATGTTAAGAGCAAAAAACCATATTGTTTTAAATATAAAAACATAGGAAGTTATCTTAATAAAATGAAAAAATATTTGTTGTTCTTTAGGCTAGTTTTTGTAAAATTTTC
The DNA here is from genome assembly GCF_963383645.1 of Muscardinus avellanarius. Classification (NCBI taxonomy): domain Eukaryota; kingdom Metazoa; phylum Chordata; class Mammalia; order Rodentia; family Gliridae; genus Muscardinus; species Muscardinus avellanarius. The sequence goes on along the minus strand of NC_137790.1, from coordinate 91,092,454 downwards.
CAAGAGTGGATTAATTTCTTGAGAAAAACTGATTTTTTGAATTGGAATCAATGCATTAAATGTGACTTTTAGAAAGCCATTTATTTATTTATTTATTTACTTATTTATTTATTTTGGTGGTACTGGGGTTCCTGGAAGCCCTTCTATCTCCGGGCTACACTCCCAAACCTATTTTTACATTTTTATTTGGAAACAGGGTCTCCTAAGCCAGCACGCGCGGCTGGCTTCGAACCTGCGCGATCCTCCTGTCTCTGCCTCCCAAGCGCGGGGATTACAAGCGTGCGCCACCACGCCCGGCTTAGAAAGCCCCTTAAATAATTTTTTCATTATAACCAACTTTATTACCAAGACATTTATTTTCCTTTAAAATTATCTACAACTTCCTCAATCCTCTGTGATTTGCTTAACTTTCTGATTTTTGCTCTCACCTTTATTCCCCTATGGTATAACTCAGTCATTTAGAAGAAAATCATTGCCATACAAAATATTTTCCCACCTTAAAGCTTTTTTTTTTAACTTTCTTCATTAAAATATATCTTCATGCCGGGTGTGGTGGCACACGCTTGCAATCTCCACGCTTGGGAGGCAGAGACAGGAGGATCGCGCTGGGAGGTAGAACCCAGAGTCATTCTACCTCCAAGCTACACTCCCAGCCCTATTTTATTCTATATTTGGGAATGGTCTCACTAAGTTGCAGAGGGCCTCAGATATTACAAGTGTGTGCCACCACACCTGCTTTAGATTTTTTTAAGATAATGTTTATAAAAAAATTATATTATTTATATTTACCTAATTTACTCATTTAATAGCCATCCTCAGAACTTCAAGTCATTATTTTTAACAAATAAAAAATCCTAAAAACAATAAACATTGAAATTTAAATATCATATAGAAATAGACAACACAATACTGTTTAACCTGAAACTAAATCAATTAATTTTAATGACATCTTTCACTTTCATTTTACCAAACCTAAATTAACTTGTTAAAGACTTAATCACATGGGCTACAAGGTGTTTGGATTCATTTTTCTTGTTAATATTGTTCTGGGGGGCCAGGCATGGTGGCGCACGCTTGCAATCCCCGCGCTTGGGAGGCGGAAACAGGAGGATCGCGCAGGCTCGAAGCCAGCCGCACTGGCTTAAGAGACCCTGTTTCCAAATAAAAATATAAAATAGGTCTGGGAGTGTAGCCCGGAAGTAGAAGGGCTTCCAGGAACCACCAAAAAATTTTGAAAAAATAAAAATATATATTGTTCTTGGGGATGATTATTTGTTTGTTTGTGCGTTTGTTTTTAATGAGTGACCATCTGTTTATTTAAGACAATTTTCATACCATGTAGAGAATAGACAGACAATATACTTCTGGACATAAGCATACATAAAAATAGACAGCAAACACATATTTTGTAGTTTAATTTGCTAGGCATTGTATCACCACAGATAGGGGACAAGAGAGTTAAAGATATTTACTAACCATAGAGCCAGATTTAGAGTCCCCAAAATAAAAATACAATCTATCACAGATGTTGTGTTATGTGACACAATGAGTAATAAATAGATTGTAGAGTAAAGGACACAAACATGGAAGCCCATACAGCAGGGGATATCTGGGGCAGCGTCCACCAATCACTACTGACAAACTAGTTCAGGCGACCACTGTCACCATGAGGCATATTTGCATCAAACATTCCCTCAGGGGGAAAAGCCTGAATATTCAGATCTCTGTTAATTTTCCTTTCCATTCACAGAACAAGGCTCCAATTCTCTAATGTACATTAGGGCCAACCCAGGTAACAAAACTAGTTTCCTTCTATTTCTCTAAGTCCTCTGCCTTCCACTTATTTAATATGTACCCAAGAGATAAGTTCTCAGACAGATATTGAGTTACTCATGACATTGTGATTTTTGCCTGCTTTAAGGTCTCCAAGTGTCCCATGCTAGGCACCGGAAGTGTGTCAACGGAGTAACAGACTGAGTCCTCACCTCAGGAGCTAAGGATGGTAAGAGTCCTTGGCTTCCATGGCAGAAAAAGTTTCAGCATATATGAGTCAGAGACAGAGAGAGGTTTATTTAGGAAAGTGGAAAATACACATTCAAGGGAGAACATAGGCTGACTCAAGAGGGAGAAAGCCTAAGAATTGAACCTTGAAGTAATGTTCCCCAAGGATACAAGTATAATCATTATTTATAATCACAACAGATCACTCTTAAAGTCTAGCAATAGCAGAAGATAATTACATAAATACTGATCTTAAGTTGTTTTTAATTTTGAGGGTATGGCATAACTGAATTAGTTTTGTCCCTAAGTTGGATTTTATTCAACAGGTGGTGGTGGTGGTGGTGGTGGTGGTGGTGTGTGTGTGTGTGTGTGTGTGTGTGTGTGTGTGTGTGTGTGTGTGTAGAATCTAATTCTATTTATCTAACAGATAAGAATTACTCAGAAGAGCTCATTTTGATTTATTGGTTACATAATAACATGCCTTTCAAAAGAAAAATATGTGCATATATATATTTGCTTGACAGGTTGAAATGCTGCAGAACTAACACTTTGTTCTTTCAGGGAGATATATATATATTTTTTCTGAATATAGTTCTGGCTTAATCATACAAGTAAAAAGTAAATGCAAAGGAGTTATGCCCAGATCTTGAATAAATGTTACTCATTTTATAACTTTTCATTAAAATAAAATATAAATATCACTACACTTTACATGCATCATTTACAAACCTGTAATTGGAGTATAGATATATGCAAATTATTTACACTTATAAACTCACACCTACTATCAAAAAGCCAAACAATAGCTGGGACTGGAATTTCCTTTTTAATTCTCAAGCTTCCATTATACTTCTTTTTCCACACTGGTTCTTCTACACTGTGTCTCAGACTGGGAATCCCATAAATTTTGCTTTCCTCGGTTTGCCCCACTACCCGACTTCACGGTTCTATGGGTCTTCATATCTTTAGCTACATGATTATTCCTCCTAAAGAAAGGTGGAGGAACCAGCATGCTTCCTGATTCACTAAGCCTTGGGGAAATGGTGGTGAATAAATATCCCCAAGATATTACTGCATTGAAAACCACACTTTCGGTGAAAACTGAACCTGCCTTGTTCAGCCCCGGTTGGAGCTCAGGGCCATACTGCTTTTCTTGGTGTCCTACTGCTCCGCATGTGAGAAGCAGCTAGTCCAGAGAATCAGATGCAGCACTGAGAGGTATAGGCCAGCATCGGAAAGAAAAGGAGACCTCTGAAAACCAGACGCAAGTCATTGGTGAGAAACAGTGATTGAAGCAGAGCACCAGTGAACGCCAGCAGATTCAAATGACAACATGGAGGGCAACACTACTGTAATGCAGCTCTGCAGACTAGGAGACATCATTGTTCTGTTAGCCACACAGCATGACAGGGTGATGTGAAATGGGCCTGAGAAGACCATCCCCAAAGGCCATGAGAGATGAAGCTCTGGAAGCCAGGCAGGGCGGGGTTCTTGACCATCCCAAAGACAAAGACAGAGCAATGTGTGCAAAAGGTGCACCCTGAGACCCCTCCCCAGTCTAGACAAGGTTGCTGGGCTTCATTCGTTCAACAAGTGTGCATTAGGTTCTCTGCCACGCAGGTTTATCCCAGGCACTGGAGACCGAGTGGTAAGCAAAACAAAAACAATACCCTGCCCTCAGGAAGTAATTACTATTTTTTTTTTTTTTTGCTTTAAGAAACTTTCTTAATGTTTTGTTTGTCATCAACAAAATTGAATAAGATCAGGATCCTCATGAGAGAAAATTTCATTAACCACATTAAAAATCCAATCACAGCATAGCAAACTATTATATAGGGATAGGTTCTATTTTTTCAACTTTTATTAGTGCATTGTAATTATTCATTATACTGATGTACAGAGTGATAGGAGAAAGAGACAGATAATAAAAAATAAAGAAGCAAAAAAATTGTTTTTTAGAAAGTCAGACAGTAATTTGTGCTAGAAGGGAAATAACTTGGGATGTTTTGATTGAGGGTAACCGTAGACAGGATTCGAGCCTCTCTGAGCTGACATTTGACTTGTGGTCTAGACAATGGCAGAGGCAGTGCTGCTAAGGTGCGGGAAGAACAGTCGAGGAGAAGGTGCGGCCAAGTGCCAGAGACTGCTCGCATAAGTATTTTGGAAAGAAAGCCCAAATTCCTTTTAAGCTCTGTTAAGCTGTCTACCATAGCCTAAGATGTTGGTTAGCCATTGGGCTGTCTGAGGATTAGAGATGCTAAGGGGGAAACGCTGGTATGTGCAGATGGAGTTTGAAGCTGTGGGGTCAAAGGAAAGCACCTATCTGGAGAGAGAAGAGAGTCGGGAAAGAAAAAGATGAGAGTTTGGCCTAGCACTAGTCCCGCGTCTCCCCAGCCTGGGGAGGCTGGAGAGAGGGGAAAAGAAACAGCCATCAGACAGAAGGAAACTAAGGCATTTTTGTGTCAAGGAAGCTGAGAATGGCCAGTTGCAATGGCCGCCACTCAGGAATGTGGAAGGGACATCAGGCAGAATCATAAACCTGAGTTCTGGGTCAGTGCTAGGGGCTGACAAGAACCTGTGACCGAGTAGACATGTAAATACATGAAACTCAGGGATTGTCCTAAGAGAGCAGTTCATAGGTCTCTAGCAGACAAGGAGAGACTAAAAACAGAAACCAAGAAACCATGACAATCCTCAACAAGACCCCAAAGGCAAAACAAATTAAAAGGCGAATCAATACGTAGGATTGCATAAAACTAAAGAGCTTCTGTTCAGCAAAGAAACTATCAAGAACCTCAATTGAGAGCTAACAGAATGGGAGAAGAGTTTTGTCACCTATACCTCCGACAGAGGACTAATATCTAAAATATACAAAGAACAAGAAACTCAACACTAAGAAAACAAAGCATCCAATAACAAAGTGGGCAAATGAACTAGACACTTCACGAAAGAAGAAATTCAAATGGCCAATAAATGCATGAAAAAATGCTCAACATCACTGCCAATCAGAGAGATGCAAATCAAAACTACCCTGAGATTTCACCTAACTCCAACTAGAATGGCCATCATTCAAAACACAAACAACAACAGATGCTGGCGAGGATGTGGAGAAGTGGGAACTCTAAGACATTGTTGGTGGGATTGCAAATTAGTGCAACCACTTTGGAAAACAGTATGGAGAATCCTCAGAAGAATGGGAACAAATCTACCATTTGATCCAGCAATACCACTTCTGGGTATCTACCCAAAAGAAAAGAAACCAAACTACCAAACTAATGCATGTGTATCTATGTTCATAGCTGCACAATTCACCATAGCCAAACTATGGAACCAGCCAAGATATCCATCAACAGATGAATGGATTACAAAACTCTGGGATATGTACACAATGGAATTTTACTCAGCCATAAAAAAAAAAAAACTCAATTACATCATTTTCAGGGAAATGGATGTAACTGGAGGACATTATGCTAAGTGAGATTAGTCAGTCACAAAAAAATAAGAAATCAGATGCTTTCCCTAATATGTGAGAGGTCATAGGAGGAACTCTAGATGAAAAAGGAAATCCTATAGAGGAGCAAACAAGACAACCTAAAGGAGGAGAAAGGAGGGGGAAAGACAGAAAATCTTTAAAACACACAATGTACTTAAACATATCGAAGTCAGGCTGGGCATGGTGGCGCATACTTGTAATCCCCGCGCTTGGGAGGCGGAGACAGGAGGATCTCGCAGGTTCAAAACCAGCTGCGCTGGCTCAAGAGACCCTGTTTACAAAAATTTTTTTAAAAAGTATAAAATAGGTCTGGGAGTGTAGCCCGAGGTACAAGGGCTTCCAGGAACCCCAGTACCACAAAAAAAAAAAAAAAAAAAAAAAAAAAAAAAAATATCGAAGTCAATCACTAAGCCAAGCAAGGGAGGGAGGGATGGGGGGGAATGGGGTGGGAATTAGGTAGGGGTTAAATCAGTGATGTGTACATGTATGTACACACAAGTTTTTTTCTTTACCCCAATTTGATGTATGAATATAATACACCAATAAAAAATTTTAAAAAAAGAAACCATGACAATAACTCAGTCCTAGCCCACAGATAATCATTCAAATTAAGGATTGAAACTGTGCTAAAGTCATCGTTTCCCAAAACCCAATTCTGACCAATCATAAAAGAACAGATAGAAAATCTTAAGAAGGTTTAAAAGCCCATTCCCCAAGGGCTTCAAGGTCACTATCTTTCTAGGATCCCCCCTTTAGGGGGGAAGCTGCTTTGTCATCTATCTTTCCTTAACTTAAAATATAACTTTCAGCCGGGTGTGGTGGTACACGCTTGTAATCCCAGCATTTGAGAGGCTGAGACAGGAGGATCGTGGTTTGAGGCCAGCCTCAGCTACTACTTAGTGAGACCCTTTGCAACTCAGTGAGACCCTGTTTTAAAATAAAGAATAAAAATAGGGCTGGAGGTGTAGCTGGAAGGTAGAAAGCCCTGGGGTTCCATCTCAAGTACTGCAAAAATAAACTTTCATATTTCTAAAAAAATAATTTAGTTCTGATCAACAATTTTAATACAATTTTGCTGCATGCGCATGCAGCATGCCTCCTGCCATTGTGGACATTGGGTTAGAAATGGGGCTTGGGCTTTTTTTTTTTTTTTTTTTTTTTGCAGGTCAGGGGCTGAAACCCAGAGGCATTTGACCTCCGAGCTACACCCTGTGCCCAATTTTCTATTCTTTATTTTGAAACCGGGTCTCACTGAGTTGCAGAGGGCCTCACTAAGTAGCTGAGGCTGTCCACGAACCGCGATCCTCTGGTCTCCGTCTCCTGAATGCTGGGATTACAAGCGTGCGCCACCACGCCCGGTGAAATTGGGCTACTCTTGAGCCCACATTAGTGCTAGAAATTGAGGGCAAGAGTATCAATAATAATTAATCAAAGTACCCAAATTCAGGGAAAACAGCAACCAGAGAGTTGAGATAGGGAATGACAAAAGGAAGCCGGATGATCCAAGACCTGGCCAAGAGAGACCAGGAGATGAGCAGGTATCCAGAGAGCTACTGGGCAAGCAACCGGGCACACGGCAGGGGCCAGGCATGCTTAGGAAGAGAGGACAGTCCTGCTGCCAGTGGTCTTAACCTGGAGTACTGGACAGAGCCCAAGAAGAAAGGAAGCCGCAACTAGAGCAGACATACAACACATAGCACCGTGTTGGGCACACAGTGGGGCTTCAGATTGTGATAGTGACCTTTATTAAATACCACTGTTGCTTTCACACCGACGGGTTTCCATATTTAAAGATTCCAAGACAATGACCTGCCCTGAATTCTGACCCCCAATTCACTTTCATTACTGAAGAAACTTTGAAATAAAATTCCAAAGTGTCTGCTGGGTCTTTGTGTGCTGAGAATACAACTCAAATACTTCCACATGCTCTTCAGAGGTCAGGACTCTCTTCCTCCACATAGACCTTCAGCTCCATGCCTGGTACCTAACAGCGTTGCTAGGGAAGGAGATTAAATCAAATCCTGTGAGCCTGGGGATTATCTACGGATTTCATTCACACAGGCTCTATTTCCTCCCATTAATATTGGACCTGAGATATGCCTGCTCAATATGTTGTGTGTATGTCATATGAGCCTCCTGATGTCCTAATGGGCCCAGGAAAGAAACCCAGGACTTGGCTGTGGTGGAATTTAATACAATCTGAAGTTCCACTAACATGCACCCATGCTGGACACACGAATGTCCAAAGAGTACTTCCTCTGCATGAGCCCCTGGAGCTTTGCTCTGCCCGGTCTCCAAAGGCCTCCTCTCTTCCCACTCTGACCCACCTTCTCTACCTCCTAGGCTCCCTTCACAAAGGGAGCATGATAATATTTAATATCAAATGTCATATTTCTAATTTCTTAAGGAATAAGCAAAATCTACTTATGTTAGAAATCTGTATTGGAAAACAAACTTCTTGGTGGCAGACTCTCAGACTGACATGCTTCCCAGGCATACCTTTTATGGGCCAGGCTGAGCCTGCTGCAGAAGCACTTCTCTCTTGGGACTGTCAAAACTGTAAGGTGTCACTTAACACAGCGCATCTGCCTATTGGCTGAGCAGACTTGGGCGAGCCAATGGCAAAGTCCAGGGAGCTCCGTGGTAGGAGGCAGACATGGACAGTGTCAGAGACCAGGCATCTGAATGACAATATTTGTCCAGAAAATTCTATTTGGATGCCTTACTCCCCAAAGAGTCTAAGCACAAAGGACTGAAGTAGTCAAGGGGTGTGCTGTGAACCGCTGTGCTACACCAACCTAGAAAATTCGCATTATCTTCCTAAGGTGGCAAGTTCAGAAAGGTTTGAAGTCAGCATTTAGCCTTTCTTCTAAATCCTGCTGATGGGGAGCAGGGGAGCAGGAAATCCTAAAACAGCCACTGTTTTCTTTATATCGGCATTAACAGGCAACATGAAGGGTTTAAGAAAACTTTGTTGGAAAATTTCCACTTTGAAACAGCAAGGGATTAGGTGTCTATTCCAATTCCTCCCCCCTCCCTGTACCCTTCCCTTCAAGAGAGGGGAGTTCACTCTTAAGTTGAAAAGCAAACAGCCACAAAAGTATTTCCAGGTACAAAGGCACTGGGTATGTTCCGGCCTTTTGGAAGCTTCTCGTCGGTCCCTAACCACAGCCGGTTTTACGTTCCGTGCATCAATCCACACTCGTGATTGTTACTGTACACCTGTATGTCATTCAGAGGTTCACCCAGCTCAAGAAAATTATATTTTAAAACTGCACTGATCGAAAAAAAAAAAAGTTCAGGGAAAGGGATTTCCTAGCTCTCAAATAAAAATGTGCAGTGGAGCGCTCACTAAGTAAACAGAAAACATGGGCAGCTGAGAAATCAATTTAGCTGAACAAACAATGTTCCATGTAATGAACTACTAATTATCCTTTTATACCATGTCAGTCTGAGTGATTACAGAGCTGTGCAGTTTAATTTGACGTTTGAGCATTGCCTTGCTCCATTAGCTTCATATAAAGCTACAACACATGGGGGGGTCTGTATTTATCTGGAACCAAGTAAGCACCTGTATTAATAATAAGATGAGCATCTCAGAATATTTTTTAAAATATGTTTTTAATGTGAGGATGAATAAAGCATTGGGAGTTTAAGGGAGATCAAGTTAGGCGTCCTTTGGGTACCTTGCACTAGCCTCATCCCAGGACCCAGCCACCAAAGTCGCCTTCACCCCAGTGCCGAGCACTGACCTGGCCCCATCAGCTACCGGGCTGTGGTCCTGGCAGGCAAGAAGGTGCAGAGCAGAGTTGGAATAAGGAAAGGACTCTTTTTTCCACACTAGATTGTACAAAATCCTGTCCACTGCACTGTCCTGAGATGTGTGTTAGAACCCTTGACTTTACTTCTCACGTAGTAAGTAAACTAGCTGCCAGCAGAAACAGCAATCTGGAGTTCCTGTTTAAATCCCATCCCACTCAACAAATATGTTGAGCCATGGGCCCAGCCTGGGTCAAGTGTCGTGGTAGGCGGAGAGAGAAATAAAAGTACAAGGCCTTCAAGGTGGCAAACTCCAAGACTTGGGCCACTTCTATTTCTTCAACTTGCCAAGCAAGAAAAACTGGTCCTTTTAAAGACAGTGGTTCTCAGCTTTGGCTGCACATTGCAGTCATCTAGAGAGGGTAGAGAATGAAAGACACAGATTCTATCCCCACAAATTCTCATGTGATTGACCTGGGAAAATCACCAGATTTTTTATTATTTTATTAACATTATTTTATTGACAAATCAATTATATACATTTATGGAATATCATCAAGATACAGATAGATTTCAAGATATATATCAAGCTAATTAATATATTCATCACTTAATATCATTTTTTAGTGAGACACTTAAAATTTGCACCTAGTTATTTAGAAAATACATACAGTCCGTTATTAGTTATCATCATCCTGTTGTGTGACAGATCTCCAAAGGTATTCCTCCTGTCTAACCGAAACTTTATGTCCTTAAACCAACAACTCCCTATTTCTCCCTCCCCACCTGGGATCTCTGGTCATTATCATTCTACTCTGAAAATCAGTGAGTTTGACTTCTTCAAATCCCACAGACATATGAGCTTGTGCTGTGTTTGTCCTTCTGCGAATGACCTTTCACTTAACATAATGTCCTCCCTCTTGTTTCATCCACAATGTCACAAGTGACAGGATTTCTGGGAGAGTCACTGTTCTTAAGTCTCCAGAAAAACCTGATGAGAAGCCATGCTTGTTTCTCCTGCTGTATTGGCTATCCTTTTAGCTTCCGATTACATCATTTACTCAATCCATAATTACTTATTGAGTACTTGAGAGGCACTTGTATGGCATGAGAAAGATAGACGATGGTGTTAGTGATTCCCAACCAGGAGAGAAGAGAATCACCCATCTTCTCAGAAAACATTTCAGCTAGAACCATATAGTGCACTCAGAAAGAATGTTCTCAGTTAGTGCCATTACAGTCCTGAGTGTTGGTGTCCCTTTCTTTATCTAACAAGTGGAAAAAAGGGGTGAGGCCAGCAAGATCCAGAGGCTCAAGATCAGGAGGCCCGCTCAAGGTCAGCGAGTAAATGACAAGCTAGGAGGCCAGGCAACCTCACCCAAACCCTTAAATTTTCTAGCAAGTTCTCTTAGTTCCAGAGAAGTTGAGTTTGTGTGTGTGTGTGTGTGTGTGTGTGTGTGTGTGTGTGTGTGTGGTGGTGGTGGTGGTGGTGGTACTGGCGGTGGAACCCAGAGGCTTTCTACCTCCAGGCTATCCTCCCATTCCTTTTTTCTTTTTTACTTGGAAACAGGGTCTCACTAAGTTGCTGAGAGCCTCACTTAGTAGCTGAGGCTGGCTTAGAACCTGTGTGATCCTCCTGTCTCAGCCTCCCAAGCGCGGGGATTACAAGCGTGAGCCACCACGCCTGGGAAAGTTGAGGAATTTAACTGGCCAGTAGCAAAGAGTATTTTTAAAGCTCTAAGACTGAAACGGTTTCCTCATTTCCAGTTTGATATTTTTTCTGAGCAATAGATCATACTTCCAGGCTCAACTCCAGTCACTAGACAGCTGAAGTGGAGTATTAGTGAACAACAGGGACCCGTAACTCAGCCCCAAGTCAGACTGATGACTACGGAAACAAATCTACTGCTTAGCACTTCATTTGCAAGCTAATTAAGGAAATTAAGTAATCCCAACGATACTGTCAGCTAAATCAATGTCATAGAGACTTTTCTAGGATCCCAAATCTCAAACACTTCATCAGTGGCATAACTGGGACCTACTCCTTCTCCATGGCTAGGACACTTGGGCAAATATGGTCTTTAGTTCTCAGTCCTGGCTGCATGCTGGAATCACCAGGTGTGCTCTTAAAACATACTCATGCCTGCATCACAGCCCACAAGTTCTGACTTAACTGTTCTGGGATGGGTTCTGAGCGTGTGAGTGTGTGTGTGTGTGTGTGTGTGTGTGTGTGTGTGTGTGTGTGCATGTGTGTGTATTACTGGGGAGTTAACCTAGGGGTAATCTACCTCTGAGCTACACCCCAGCCCTATCCTATTTTATTTTTTATTTGGAAACAGGGTCTCACTAAGTTGCTGAGACTGGCTCAAACCTGCAATCCTTCCACTTCATCCTCTCAAGTACTAGGGTTGCAGGCATGCACCACCATGCCCAGCTGATACCAGTGTCTTTTAAAGCTCCTCAAGTCACTGCAATGTGCAGAGGGTTAGATAATTGACTCTAGGGGCTGCTCTCAAATGTACTGGAACATCTTTTTTCTTCAGGTGCTACAGAAGTCTCTAGGGCTGTCCTCCGTGTCTTTTCCTGATAGAGCCACTGTTAGTCCTCCCTGGTTTTCCAAGACGGGCAACAGCTCATCTCCAGCAAGAAATGTTAAGGCCTCATGGCAAAACACTGCAATATTTTTAGACATTCAACAAATATCCAACCAATACTCCTCAAATCTAAGGTCATCTTTAAAAAAATGAAAAACAGAAACTGTCAGAGACCAGAAGGGCAGAAGGGACCAGTGAAATATGACAAATTAGATATGGTACTCGGAATTAGAATAGTGAAAAATACATTATTGCAAACACTAGTGAAACCCACATGCAGTCTAGTTACTGTTCACGCATCAATCCTGGTCTCTTTTGACAAATGAGCCATGAGAACTGTAACACTGGGCAAACTGAAGCTGGTTGAGGGATAGAAGCGCTCTCTCTCTCTCTCTCTCTCTCTCTCTCTCTCTCTCTCTCTTCCCCTCTCCCTCTCCCTCTCTCTCCCTTTACCTGGTGCTTTTTCTGTAAATCTAAAAATATTTCAAGCTGGGCATGGTGGCGCACGCTTGTAATCCCCGCGCTTGGGAGGCAGAGACAGGAGGATCACGCAGGTTCAAAGCCAGCTGCGTGCGCTGGCTTAGGAGACCCTGTTTCCAAATTTAAAAAAAAAAAAAATGTAAAAATAGGTCTGGGAGTGTAGCCCGGAGGTAGAAGGGCTTCCAGGAACCCCAATACCATATATATATATATATATATATATATATATATATATATATATATATTTTTTTTTTTTTTTTTTTTAAGAGCATGCCTGCAATCCCAGTTCTTGGCAGGCTGAGACAAGAATATTGTAGTTTCAAGGCCATTCTCAGCAACTTGGCAAGACCCTGTTTCAAATAAAAATAGGAATAGGGGTGCAACTCAGAGGTGGAATGCCCCTGAGTTCAATCTTCAGCATGATAAGAGAGACTGTGCCCAACATTTTTGGATACTCTCCATGAGCTTTTAAGAGTTTTCTTCCTACTTTTCAGACATGATAGCATTTTTACTGCTTGCAAAGCTTTACCTCTTAGTCTGTGGGTTGGTTGTGTGTCTGAGCACCCCCATTTGCCCTTGAACTGTTCCAGAGTTCCACGAGAGAGGTTTCAGTTCTTTCAGAGGTTAGAAGACACTACAAATAATTCCATTAGTGCGTGAATTATCCTTATGGGGAAAGATAGAGGACTGTCCCATTAAAGTACCTGGAGTCCTTCCCCACACACAGGAGGACCTAGCTGCCCTGCTCTGAGGCCAGAAGCCACATGCTTCGGACGCATAACAAAGACTTCCCATTATGTTAGCAGAACCCTTGTTTCTACTGTCCTGTCCTTACTGCACTCACATGCATATTTTATAATCTTGCTGGATGCAATGTGTTCTCTACGTACTACATATGTAGTCAGTCTCGGAGCACATTAAAAACAGCTGCTGCCTGAATCGCTGTCTTTTTCCCAGCCTATAATCCTAGTTCCCAGGCATGTCTTCCAAGACTCTTTCACTTAGGGGGAGGAAAATGAATGAACCATTAGTGAGTGGCATTTTGCTACCAGACCCCTAGACGATGTTCACGAGAGCTCAGCGAAGCTACCAGGAGTCTGGCTTCCACCATTCAACCCAAGGAGGAACCAGCTTGTGGTTCTTGAGACCTGCTGGGTTCTGATCTGAAGCCCATTGGAATCGTACCACCTTCATCCCACAGGCAAGGAGTGTTCTAGGAGCTTCCTGTACAGCAGCTCTGGGAAATGGATACACAATAGGAAGCTCGGGAGAAAAGATGCTGCCGGGTGGCTTTAAAGAGAGGCCCTTTTATCCAGTTGGGTCTGTTCTCTAGACCAGAACAGGGTGCTCCGGTTTTGACCACCCGGCTGGGACACTGTTTTAATCAGCCCTCCTTCGGGCCGCTTCTGCTTTCCGTGTGGCCAGGATAGGATTTCCGCTACACTAGGTTCCAATTTGGAGCTAGAGGCTGGGTGGTTCTATGTTTGGAGGGCCTCAAGCGTGTCCACTGCCCCCCTCCGTGTTTGTGCTGCTCCTGTGCCTGGCTCTCCGTCTTCTCTGCTAGATCACAAGCCCCCAGGAAGGGGAGAACCATGTCATCCTCGCACCCCCACTGCGCCTGCCACGGTGCCTGTCAAATGGCAAGTGTTCCACATCTGCTTGTGAAATCTCTTTTGTGGTTCTTTAAGTGGCGAGGCTTCCTGCAGGCTTAGGGCTGACTTGGGTCCCTGTGGTCACACCAGCAGGGGAGCTGAGGGAGGACCCTATGCTTCTGCCCACGCTGGAAAGAGCATGGGTTGATTCCTTGAAGACCAAAGGGAATGCAAAAGCATCTCAGAATCGTGCTCTGTGGACACAGAAGTTTTTTCATCTTTAAGTCAGAAAGGAGAAACAGCTGCATGTGTACTCCATTCGCTACTGAAATGCAATGGTAGGAGAATGTCTCACAAAGGACACACATAATGTGAGGTCGCAGTACCAAGGGCAGAAAAGAGAAAGCCCTTTTAGCATGATGATGTCGCGTTGACTTGCAAGGACTGAATAGCCCATAACACACATAAAAGTAGGGAGGTATACCCCGTGTATGGAGGAGGTGGGGACCAGAGACTGAACCCAGGGGCATTTTATCTCTGAGCTACACCTGTAGCCTATTTTTTTTTTTTATTAGAAACAAGTTTTCAAATAAACAGGGTTTACTGAGAGTCTCTCTACATTGCTGAAGCTGGCCTCAACCCTCCCATCCTCCTGTCTCAGCCTTCCTAGTATTTGATTACAGACTTGCACCACCACACCAGCAGGAACACACTTTTACTGGGAAACAGAGTGATATTATCCAACCTGAATCCACAAAGAATAAAGATTAAAAACAGGCCACCTGCCCCACTTCACCCAACCCTGGCCCTTCCAGCCAGCATCATGTGTTTTAGTTCTGTACTCCAGGACTATCCACAAAGTTCCCCACCCACTGCCTGTAGTCCTTTCCCACATAGCCACCTTCTTACCCCATCTTTCCCATATTTTTCTTTTTATTTTAAGGCATTTTAATTCCTCTCATCAGGGCTCTACCTAGATAACTTCTCAATCACCAAAACCTGCACTTACATTCTGGACTCTGGGGATGGAAAGTAAAGACAGTCACCTGGCCTCGGGACAGGGTATTCATGAACTGACCATACCCATTGTGCTACTGTGGTTAACCTCTGCAGGACATACTTCCTATGACATTAAGCTAAAAAGGTTTCTGATAGCTGCTTGAGACAGGAGAATCACGGTTCCATGACAGCCTCAGCTAATTAGTAAGGCCCTCCACAACTCAATGAGACTCTGTTTCAAATAGGGCTGGGGGTGTAGCTTGGAGGTAGAATGTCCCTGGGTTCCATCCCTAGTATGGAACAAATAAAGGTATCATCCCCAGTACCACAAAAAAAAAAAAAAATAGGTCTGGAGGTATAGCTCAGAGGTAGAATGCCCTGGATTCAATCTCCAGTACCAAGAAGAAAAAAAAAAGTGTATTTGATGTCTTTTCCTTAAATCTTGTCTCTTTCTTGGTTACTAGCACTCCCCTTTAATTTCCTGTGTACATATCTATTTTGCTTATTAACCTGACAATAAAGTCCTCTGAGGTTATGTCTCTAATGTTTGCCAAAGACTTCGTGTGTGCGGGGTCCGTGAAAGGATGGAGTGGTGGGGGAGAGAAGGAATAGCACCTGAGCTATCCTATGCTTATAATCCAACTCCTTAACTTGATAGATTTTTATAAATCTAATGTAAGACTCTTGTAAAACAATCTTAGCCATTTTTTTGTGGCCCAAACCCAACACAGTCTTTCATTTTACTCATTAATTTCATGCCTTACGTTAAAACTCTTCTCTGTGTACAAACACAGGTACATGTGTATACCCTTCCACCAAACCGGACAATTACCTTCTAATATGGCCTGTCCTTCCCGGCCTGTATTAACCATAATTTTGCTGAGATTATGTTGCATCGCAGAGCCCCCCAAATCTCAGCTTGATCATCTAGCTTCATAAGAGCTGACCTTCAGTTTGCACTCGCAGGTCTGCATGTCTGCGCCCTTGGGCTGATCTCTGCTAGGCTCACCTGTGCCTGCCTGGCGGGAAGCAGGCCAGGCCACCTTCAGGCCGGCTTGGCTTCCCTGTGCCTTCTCTCGGCATCCCAGGCTGAAGGAGCAGCACTTCCCAGAGACACGCTGCACGCTGCAGAGGGGGAAGAAGCTTCAAGAGGGCTGGCAGAAACGAATCGTGCCTTTGTTAGTTTTTCCTTTTTGTTTCTGTTTTTATTTTTGTTTTGCATTGTTGAGGATGCAACCCAGGAACATTCTACCTCTGAGCTACACCCCCCAGCCCTATTTTATTTTTTTATTTGGAAACAGGGTCTCACTAAGTTGCTGAGACCCATGCTAAGTTGCTGAGGCTGGCTTCGAACCTGCGATCCACCTGTTTCAGCCTTCCAAATACTGGTATTACAAACATATAACTCCACGCTGGGCCACCATACCTCTTGTAAGTTCTGGACTCACGAGTATCATGGTGTCACTTCCACTCACGTTCCATTCTTCATCCAAGAGTGTCAAAAGGCTGAGCCCAGTGTTGCTGGGGCCGAGGAGTATGCCTCACCCCAAACAGTCTGGAGACTGGAATTGATATCTGCTAGTTTGTGATCTAATCTACCACATCGAGTCTACAGTTTTATTTTTACTATTCCATTTGGATGAAATGCCACTACCATCCACAGATCTCCTCAGTTAAACATGGCCTTTCCCAGTTCAAATGTCACCTTTTCCAACTCTCTCTGGTGTCAGATACAGGCAGATATGGGCAGATATAGGCATTCCGTTTTCTAGACACCAAACTCTGCATACCCTAGTAGAATTGCACTACGCTTCATTTGTCTGTATGTTACATCTTCTATGAAATCCCAAGCTCCCAAACAAAAAGATTATGAAAAATTCATGTTTTTCTTATCATCATCATCTTGTCCCTGAAGCATGGTAGACATTCAGTTATAAGTGGCATGAAGAACTCAATACACATGTTGGTCGTGGAGTACACACCTGTAATCCAGCACTGAGACAGGAGGATTGCAGGTTTGAGACCAGCCTCAGCAATCTAGTGAGACCTTATTTCTAAATTAAAATGAAAAATAAACAAGGGCTCAATCCCCAGTAGGAGGAGGAGGGAGGGAAGGACACATGGTGCACATGTGTGTACCTGTGTCGGGGGTGAGGAGTTCTATATGAGAGAGAAACTATAACACGATGACAAAGGGTTCCTGGCTTTGATATCAGACAGGTGTCAGTCAGTTCAGACCCTGTATCGTCTCCACACTTGGGGAAGCTACTTAACCTATTTTTGCCTCAGTATCCTCAGCTACAAAATAGAAGTTGTAAAACCCATGGGAAGAGGAGTATACCATAAGCACTTGGTAAGTATGGCTGTTTTATTGTTACTCTATATGCTATGGTAAAAGGTTGTTTCTCTTATTATACACAGTGTGATGAAAAATATTTTTAAATAAGTACATACTGACGGGGCCTAAAAGAGAACATGTGTTAGGGCAGCAGGGTGGTAAGTAAAACATCCCTCTCTTCATTTCCTTCGTGGGTAATATGGTTTTGTTTATGCAATTAAAAAAATTAAACATTTATTTTCCTTGGTGTTCCGCCAGCTCTGGGTGGTGACATCCGTGTGGGCCCGCCCTGCACCGTGGAGCAGCTGCTTGAACGATGCCGAGAACCAGAGCCGTCCCTGAGCTGCCCCTGAGCCGTCCCTTTCTCGGAGGTGAGGGATGTCTCGCCTGTCTACCAGACTGCAGAGATGAGAACTGCCAGGACCAAGTACTTGTGCAGAGCCGGGCGGTGGCAACCCTAGGCTGACTGCAGTCGCCTTCCTTCTCCACCCTGCGCTGCTCTTCAGCTGCTCTTTAATGGACAATTTATAGAAAACAAGCCAGAGGCATCTAGATAGGACTTGGTTCCAGCATCATTCTCCAGTCAAAGAAACTAAGGCTCCTTGGAGAAATGGCTGATTTGAAAACTGAAGCAGGAAATAGACATGATGGCCTGGACCATCTCTAACTGCCAAAAACTTAGGAAATACTCCAAAAAATTTTAAAGGAAAACATACATACATAACACTGTGCCTGTTTAAGGATCGCAGAACTCTTCCAATGGTCAACCCTTCCAGTGTTCACTATCTGAGCAACAAAATAAAATAGTGCTGAATTATAGCCCAAGGTATAAAGCAAATACCCATGAGCCTAGACTGACATGAATGACTGAATAAAGAAAGTCAGGCACAGTGGTGTATGCCTATACTCCTAGTGGTTGGGAGGCTGAGATAGGAGGATCGCAGGTTTGAAGCTAGCCTCAGCAACTTAGTGAGACTATATTTCAAAATTTAAAAATGCAAGAAGAGTGAGGGTGTAGCTTAGAGTTAGAATGCACCTGGGTTCCATAACCAGTACAAAAAAAAAGAGAGAGAAAGAGAGAGAGAGAGAGAGAGAGAGAGAGAGAGAGAGAGAGAGAGAAAAGAAATGTAAAGAAAAATACACAAAATTCTCATACAGAAGACTATCAAATAGTTAGAGTGGCTACTTCAGCCTAAAGGAAATGGAACGAGAAAAGCAATAAGCAAAGTTACAATGGCGGGTGGAGTGTGGCAAACCTGCCTTAGCCCGGTGGCTAAGGTCGACATAAGCAGGGACAGCCGAGCAGACACAGGTGCCTGAGATGACGCCTAAGGACGCTCTGCCCTGTCACTGCCTCACAGAAGCCCATCATCTCAAGGGGACCCTGAGAAAAACATCAGGTGAGTTCCACCAGGGGGACGTTCTGCAAAACATTTGACCAGCACCTCTTAAAACCATCAAACCATCAAAAATAAAGAAAATCTGAGACGCGGCCACAGCCAAGGCATCTAAGGAGATGGGAAGAATCAACACGACGTGACGTCCTAAATGGGATCCTGGAGGGAAAAACCCTAGATGAAAACTAAGGAAATCTGAGTATGAACTTCAGTTAATGTATCGATACTGCTTTATTAAGTGTGACATACATATCATACTAACATATAATGTTAATAACAGGGAAACTGTGTAGAGTCTATGGAAACTCTATGTTACACTATCTTCACATTTCTTTTTCTTTTTTTTTCACATCTGGGGATGGAACCCAGGGGCATTGGACCTCCAAGCTATACCCCCTGCCCTATCTTTTTTATTCTTTCTTTCTTTCTTTCTTTCTTTCTTTATTTATTTATTTATTTATTTATTGGTACTGGGGTTCCTGGATGCCCTTCTACCTCCGGGCTACACTCCCAGACCTATTTTTTTTATATTTTTTACTTGGAAACAGGGTCTCTTAAACCAGCGAGGCTGGATCCGAACCAGCGCGATCCTCCTGTCTCCGCCTCCCAAGAGCAGGGATTACAAGCATGCGCCACCACGCTCGGCTTATTTATTTTGAAACAGAGTCTCACTGAGTTGCAGAGGGCCTCACCAAGTAGCTGAGGCTGTCCGCAAAGCGCGATCCTCCAGTCTCAGCCTCCCGAATGCTGGGATTACAAGCGTACATCACCACGCCTGGCTACAACATTTCTTTAAATGTAAAACTGTTCTAGCTGGGTGTGGTGGCTCACGCTTGTAATTCCAGCATTTGGAAGGCTGAGACAGGATGATTGTGGTTTGCGGACAGCCTCAGCTACTTAGTGAGGCCCCCTGCAACTCAGTGAGACCTTGTTTCAAAATAAAGAATAAAAAATCAGGCTGGGGCTGTAGCTCAGCGGTAGAATGCCCCTGGGTCCCATCCCCAGTATCGCAAATAAATAATAAATAAATAAACTGTTCTAAAATTTAAAGTTTATTTTAAAAATACAGAGCTTGAGTATGAAGACAAGTGTCAGTTCTGGAAAGAACCAGGAGATAGGCTGTATTGGTTTGGATTTAGACTGCCTCCTTATCCTCATGGAAGCAAGGTAGCACTGTTGGAAGCAGGCTTGCTTGCTAAGGAGGGGCCCCGTGGGTGTGGCCTTGGGGTTATATATGGTTCTCTCCTTTCTTTGCTCTCTCTTCTGCTTCTTGCCTCCAGCTATAAGGAACAGAGCCCTTATGCTCTCACCCTCTGTCTTCTTCCTGCCACCATGCCCTGAGCTCCGCACACCTGGCCTGACACGGACTGTACCTCTAAATCTCAAGAACTGTGAGCAAATAAATACCCCTCTTCTAAGTTGTGTATGGACAGGCTTATTGGGCCACAACAATGAGAATGTTGGCCAAGACACAGGCTAACAAGGATTCTTTTATTTTAAAGAGGAACAAAATTGACAAACCCTAAGAAAAAAAGGGAGAGGAGTAAAATGAAATCAACAGAAAATAAGGTATTATAAGTGACACCACAGAAATACAAAGAATTATTGTAACAACCATAAGCCAAGAAATTTGATAACCAAGAAGAAATGAACAAATTCTTGGACACACAGAACTTACCAATATTGAATCGCTTAAAATATAGAATACCTAAACAGATCAATAGCAAGTACTGAGATTGCATCAGTAATAAAAAGTCTCATCAAAGAAAAATTCAGGACCAGATCCATCACTGCTGAATTCTACCAAATATTTAAAGAACTATGCCAACTCTTCTTGAATTGTTTCAAAAAACTGAAGAGGAGGAAATTCTTCCAGGCATAATCTAGAAAGCCAACATTATCCTGATGCTAAAACCAGAGGAGGACGCAACAAAACAGAAGAGCTACATAATTATCCCTGATGAACATAGATGTGGAAGTCCTCAAGAAAATAATAGTAATCGAATCCCGGGGCATGCTGAAAGATTAGATCATTAAGATGGTCAAATGGGATTCATCCCAAGGATACAAGGATGGTTCAATATATGTAAATCAACAAATCTGATATACCCTATCAATAAAATAGAAGACCAAAACCATATGATCCCCTGATAAAACTAAGAAGCCCTTCATGATAAAAAAAAATCTCCACAAATTGAGTCTATAAATAATGTACCTTAACATAATATAGACCATTTATAACAAGCTCATCATACTAAATATAGAAAAGCTGGAAGCTTTTCCCCTAAGAACAAAACAAAGATGTTTCTACCACTTTTACCATTTCTACCACCTTTATTCAACATAGTCCTAGAAGTCCTAGCCAAAGCAATCAAGCAAACAGAATAAAGAGCATTCAAATCGGAGAAAGAGAAGTTGTCACTGTTTGCAAATGACAGATATATAGATAGATAGATAGATATAGATATAGATATAGATATATAGATATAGATATGTGTGTATATATATATATATATATATTCAAAGACAAGACTGCCCAAAATTGTTAAAACTAATAAATGAATTTAACAAAGTTACAGGATACAAAATCAATACAGGATATAAATATTAGTGATGTTAGTGAATGCCAATAATAAACTAAGCTGCCTGTGAAAAATGAGGACAGTGATTTCACTTACAACTACCAAAAATAGAAGAATTCTTCAGGACATTAGTATGGGCAAGGATTTTTAATAAGACCCAAAAAGCACAGGAAACAAAAGCAAAATAAATAAGATTATATCAACCTGAAAAGCTTCTGTACAGCAAAGCAGACCATCAGCAGAGTTAAGAGACAAGCTACAGAATACCAGAAAATATTTGCAATTTACATATCCAACAGGGGTTAATACTCACACTATGTTGAGAAACTCAAATCACTGAGCAGTAGAAAAACAAATTGGTTGTAAAATAAGCAAAGAGACCTAAACAGGCAATTCTCAACAGATATACAAATGACCAATAAGTATATGAAAGAATGCTCAGTATCACTAATCATCAGAGAAATGCAAATCAAAGCCACAGTGGACATCACCTCCCTCCAGTTAATAACTATTATCAAAAAGACAAGAGTGGGCTCAGTGGTAAAGCATATGGTTAGCTCGTAAGACCCAAGCACCTCACCTAAAAAAAAAAAAAAAAGAAAGAAAAAAATATTCTCTGGTAAGAAAGAAAGCAAAAAGAAATATTGAAATGTTATCTTTAAGTCATCAAAAGCTTGGTATCAGACAAATGAAACTGTTATGTGAGATTATCATTGTTAATTTTAGATAAATTGCTATAATACTAGATATCAACCACTAAGCCAAGCATGGGAAGGAGGATTGGGGAGGGAATGGGGTGGGGATTGCGTGGGGGCTGACTGGGCGATGTGTGCATGTATGTCTACAAAAGTTTTTTTTTATACCATTATGATGTATGAATACAGTGCACCAATAAAAATAAATAAAATAAAATAAAATAAAATATATGTGCTGACAAAAAAAAAAGACCCAAGCACCAAAAAGGGAAAAAAAGAAAAATGAGTAAAAACAAAAAGACAAAGACTAAGAAGTACCAGTGAGGATGTAGAGAAAGGGGAACCCCTTCTACACTGTTGGTGGTGATACAAATTAGTACAGCTATTATGGAAAACACCATGGAGGTTCCTCAAAAATTAACAATAAACCTGGGCGTGGGGGCACACACCTGTTATCTTAGTTCTTGGGAAGTTGAGACAAGAGAATTGCAGGTTTGAGAACTACCTCCACAACTTAGCAAGACCCTGTCTCAAAATAAAAATAACAAGGGCTGCTGGGGGTAGCTCAGAGGTAGAATGCCCCTGGATTCAATCCCCAGTATCACACAAAAAATTTTAAAAACTATCATAAAATCCAGCAATCCCACTATTTAAATATATGCCCAAAAGAAATTAAATCGGTGTATGGAAGAGACATCTGTCCTTCTGTGTTTATTGTAGCACTATTCACAGTATCCAAGAAATGAAAACAACCTAAGTGTCCATCAACTGATAAAGAGATTTTAAAGAGTAGTAGAGATACATTGTGAGATATTATTCACCCATCAAAAAGGATAAGAGCCTGTCATATGACAACATGAATGAAACTGTCAGATCAGGAAAGCCAGGTGCAGAGAGACAAATAGCTCATGAAATCTAAAAAAGTTGATTCCACAGGCACTGTGAGTAGAACACTGATTGTGAGAGGTTGCAGAGTAAGGGGAGGGAGGAATGGGAGAGGTCGGTCACCAGGTACTTACCAGGTGAGAGTTAGGTAAGGGAGAGAAGTTCTGGAATCCTTCTCACAATTGGATGACAATAGGTAATAATAGGAAGGGACATTTCAATAAAGCTAAAAGAAGGAATTTCAAATGTTTTTGCCACAAAGAAATGATAAGTGAGGAGAAAGCCTTGCTTCCTCTAATTTGAACATTACACAGTGTGTGTGTGTGTGTGTGTGTGTGTGTGTGTGTGTGTGTGTGTGAAAGCATCCTATGGTAGTCGATAATATGTATCATTTTTATGTGTCAATGTAAACAAGAGACTTTTTGTTTTCTTGTTGATACTTTAGAAAATACCAACTGACAAAATGCTTGCACACCATCACATGTTCAAGTATTTTAAAGGTTAAATTTTCAAACATTTTAAAGGTTAGTTCTTCACTACCCAAGAAGCCATGTGGAGATCCGCATGGCTTAATTTGCTCATTAACAGGGCCTTAATGTGCTCCTTCATACAGCAATCCTTCCATGGCTATTTGATGATACCTACCAAAGTCCATAGCACACCACGTTCCTCTTCCTTACTGCACTTACCCCTTGTAAATGACTTTTCAACAATTCTCTCTGTCTTCCCCAGTACACTGGTAATTCCAACAAGAAAAAGACCTTTCTCCTCACTGTGCTCCCAGAGCCCGGCAGAGCGGCCCCCACTGGGTGCGCTGCTGGGCAGGAGCACGAGCCGGGTGCCCTGGGGCGCACGGTGGGTGTGAGCGACAGGCCCTGCTCTCTCTACAACGCCTGCCTCTGAGACAGCGGACCTTCCCTCTCCATCTTCACAGCCTCATCCACTCCTCAGATACCATGTGTCTAAGCCTTTCAAAAAGGTCTGAGAGAGGAATTTTACCTGTCATAATCAGATCTAGTCCTAAAGAACACTAAAGTTGCCTAAAATCCAAGGAAATGATAAGATCCACATTTGTGTGTGTGTGTGTGTGGCTCAGCTCTTCCTCTAAGGACTCAGTGGCCCAGACATCACAAGCCAACGGAGGCTCCTCAGAGCACAGGAGACGGGAGGCCTCGCACCCAGGGGAGCTGGGAAAGCAACCCGGAGGCTCCTGGGGCCCTGGTCCCAGCGTCGCGCTCCCTCCCTCTCCATGGGTGCAGGGGTGCTGTTTTACCTACCAGTGCATTCCAGGTCATAGCGCGCGAGTAATGTTGCCGTATCTTTCGCTGCCCGGCTTTATGTAAGCGCTGCTAAGAATAAAATTAGGCAATGGGAGAAAAACATCAGTTTGGTGTCTAAATTTAGAAAACTCGATGAATAAATCTATTAAATCCATTGTGGGGAGAGAGAAGAACAAATCACTCCTCATTGGGAAGATAAGATAAATACAAAATAAAAGGTGATTGTCTTTATAATTTAAAACAACAGGTTTAAATGTAAAGCCCCCACGCCCTCTTTTTATTTACAAATGAGTATATTGGTTGATTGTGTATTTTCATTCACATAACCCTCAACTGGAGTTTTTTTTAAGACATCATCTAAGGCAAGAACCCATGCAGAACATTCCTCTTGGAGCCTGGATTCCGCACTTACAAAGGACAGAGGGAGGGAGGTCCTTTATGAATTCTGCTGGGGTGATGTAAATCATCTTCTGCAGGTCGTGGAGAGCAGGTGCCCAACAGGCTGCCCTGCAGACATCTGGCCGACTTTCATCCTCACCCGCCTCCCTCTCAACATCTGGCAGCCCCTTGATCCCTGCCCCACCCCCTCCTGACATCTGCCACACGCTTCCCTTACCCTGTGCAGCCAAGCCACTCAAAAGCTCAAAAGCACAATATTCCAGGGTGGTGACCCAGGCCATTGCTGGGGGGAGCGGGGCAGGGTTCGTTTCCATTTATTTATTGTTTTGCCTAAACTGTAAATGCGTGCGTGATGCACCAGGAAATACGCTCTCATGGTGCTCAAGAGAAGCTGGTTTAAAATTGAAATCCACAGTGCATACCGACCTTATAGCTTTCAAATCGCCCGAGAATAGGGGTACAAAAAAAAGTGGAGGGAGAAAAAAAGAACAATTTTACACTGATGATATGCATCCGATGAACAAAGAGATTTAATTTTGATTGGGGAAAAGTGGACAAAATACTTGTGCCTTGCCTGCTAAGCACACTTAGAGAAAGCGTCTGGAACCTCATCTGAAAATGTCTCGAAACCTATAAGGACGTGAGTGCTATTTAAATTCCACGTGAGTTTAGAAATTTCTTCTTGGCACCTCCACCACCTCACGCTCACTGGTTTACAGCACCACCTCACCACCTCCACGTGGTCTCCCGGGTGCTGAACACAAGATAGCTCCCTGTGAGGCGGGCTCCACACCCCTCCCCGAGTAAATCACCCCTCTTAAAGCTTCCTACTGACAGGCCGCATTCCAGCTGCACCGCCCTGACAGCTTCCTGTTAGCCATCTCAAGGTGTTTACCTTAGCGTCTCACCTGAATGAGTACACCCCCCAGCTACTTCCTCCCCACTGCGCCACACACACACACACACACACACACACACACACACACACACACACACACACACACAGAGAGAGACTTCTCCACTCCCTTCCCTCCTTAGACAACAACTTCTAGCCCTTTCTTCCAAATGCAGAGATGTTTGCCCCTTCCCGTTCCGAAGGAGCCTGGGTAAGCCCAGATGCCCCTGAGTGTTCTGGGCACAGGTGAAGTCTTGAGACGGACATTCACAGCTGAAACCACTCTGGTATCTGGCTAGCTGCCAAGATGCTGGCTGTATGGCAGACTCTGCAGGCCAGAGCCCTATCAAGGCCTTTTAGCATTTTATTACACACTTAAATTAGCCATTACTTCTGGGACACAATATAGCTTCTGTTGAAGTGTGTGCCTTCTTGTTTAAAAGTTGAGATATGTCTAATGACTACCCGTTAGCTGAAATTCCTTGCACCATGTCTGTCTGTCCCCCACACATGTATACATACACTGGCCCTTTATTTTTGTCTTTAAGAACATGAAAGGACAAAGAGTTCTGCCAATATTGTTTTCTATTTTGGTAGTTACCTGGAGTGGGGAAGTCTTTGTACTTACTGAAATCACAGACAGCAGGGCAGTGGCACACACCTGGAATCCCAGGACTTAGGAAGCTGAGACAGAAGGAGCGCAGGTTCACAGCTAGCCGCAGCAACTTAGGCCTGTTTCAGAATAAAATACAGCTGGAGGGGTGGGGGTCCCAGGTAGAAAGTCCCTGGCTTCAATTCCCAGTATCACACATAAACGCATGCACACACCACACATCCACAGGGGACAGTAAAGTAAGTGAGCTTGGACTAGACCTTTGCACACTGAAGTCACACCAGTCATACAATGGTGGCACTAATGGAGTCCACAGCACAACAGCTGAGCTGACCCGTGGCGTTCTGGGAAGGGCAGTGGAGTATGGAGAGAAGACCTGATTTCCTGCCCAAGTTTTCCGTTACTTGGCTTTAGGATATTAAGCAGGACTCCTCAGCTCTCTGGGCCTTCGTTTCTCTTGTCTACAATGAGTACATTTGTCTAGACACATTTTTCAATTTTTCTTTACTTTTATCATAAAAACGTTGTTCAATGTAATTCCAATATTTCAGAGGCTGAGACAGTAGGACCGTGGTTTGCAGACAGCCTCAGTTACATAGTAAGGCTCTTTGCAACTCAGTGAGACCCTGTCTCATAATAAAGAATTAAAAAATAGGACTAAGGGTATAGCTCGGAGGTAGAATGCCCCTGGGTTTCATCCCCAGTACTGCAAAAAAAAAAAAAAATTACTCAAATAAGTGGAAAGAATAGTATAATTAATGTAGCTTCAATGATTATCAATATAAACCAGGCATGATGGTGCACCCTTGTAATCCCAGTACTTGAAAGGCTGAGATGGGATTATATGTTCAAAAGCCAGTGTCAGTAACTTAGTGAGACCCTCGGCAACCTAGTAAGACACAATTTCAAAAGAAAATAGGGCTTGGGAGTGTAGCTCAGAGGTAGAATGCCTCTGGGCTCTAATCTTAGTACCAAAAATAATTATTAGTAGTAGTACAGCAGCCAGATATGGTGGGACATACCTGTAACCCCAGATACTCAAGAGACTGAGGCCAGAAGATCTGAAGTTCTAAGCCAGCCAGGGCAACTTAGTGATACCCTGTCTCAAAATAAAATAAGAAAGGTTATCAGTATCTCAGAGGTAGAGCACCCCTACATTCAATCTCCAGTACCAGAAAAAAATTAAATTTAAGTACATTTTAAAGGGCTGAAGATAGAGCTCGGTGGTAGAGTGTTGGCCTAGCATGTGTAAGGCCCAGGTTTAATCCCATTACAGAAAACAATCATCAATGTACCTTGTTTCATCCCTTCTGCCTCCTGAATTCCCCCCTTCCTGCTACTGTTTTTAAAGCAAACCCCACATATCACAACATTTCATCTATAAATACTTGTGTATTTCTAAGAGATCGACTTTTGCCTTAACCACATTATCATCATTACATCAAAACAAACAAACTGACAAGACTAGAATCAAAAGAACAGAACCACTTAGCAATAATTCTCTCAGTCCCTCCAAATCAACCATCCCACAGGCCAGCCCAGAGTCGGGTTCAGCCACACACTTCTAAAACTGAGGCTTTCCACGCTGTTCTGCAATCCAGGAAGCATTTTTGAATTTTTCCCTAATAGACTTCATTAGTCTCCAATTTTGGACTTCAATTCAAAGAGAAACATGAAAAGCTTGGGATTTAGTAAAAAGCCAACCAGGTGATACAAGTGCTTGCAAAAAAAGGTCTGACCTCCACAAGGAAATGTTAAACCCAGAATTATTTGGACTAAAAAACTGAGACATACCAATTGTGTAAATTAAAATAAAGAATCACATGTTCACTCAAGTGTGCTTTCATTTATTTCTATCACAAGCACTTTCCCAATTCCAGAGGACAGTGGGACGTGGAAGGATGCAGAGGAGGGCAGGACACAGAGGTCACCAACGAGAAGTCAGGCCAAAGGCCAGGCTGCCTTTCCAGTTATGGAGGCATCAATGCCAAGGGCCTAGGCACACAGTGGGAATGTTAGCCAAAGACTGAAGGGGGTTTTCCAGGACAATCTTCAGAAGTGATCTTCTGAAAAAATTTGTTTTTATTTACAATCATCTAAATATGCAGAGGACAGAAAATATTTAGTTGCCTTTACATCCTAAGAATTTGTAGAATTTAATTGGGTCCTTTGGCAAGAATATTATAAATAGTCAATGATTACTATGACCTGTTGTTTGCATCCATCTGATATTGAAAGTTACCCTATATGTAAAGGAAAAAACACCCTGATAATTTGGATCTGCTTCTCTGAAATAGAAAATGTCAGTGTCACCTAATCTCACCTTTCCAAACAGAAGCCACTGGTGTAGAGAATGCAACTGGATGGGGTAGAGATCCACTAAAACTCATTTCAATCCTCCTTCCGCTCAGTGTTCCTGCTCCTGGAATACCTGGCTCTGTTATCTCAGACCTGCAAGATCAATACACTGCCGGAGGGCAATGATTTTGATGATGATAGATAGCTTAAAAACCAGGGGCTGACCACCAAAGATAACTTGGAGCCCGCAAAGAAGAGCCCTGTGCCGCACAGAGCATAAGAAACATTTGCCCCATCGACCCCTTCTTACTCTTCCCTTCCTCGGGCGGGGCTCTGGCCCCTGGCCTTTTACCCTTCTCCCATCTCCCATGGAGCCCAGCCAAAGGAGCATCCCTACCTCTGTCCCACCCACCCAGAGTCATATTTTATCATGAAACACATTTTTTGTGTGTAGTACTGGGGTTCCTGGAAACCCTTCTACCTCCAGGCTATACTCCCAGACCTATTTTATATTTTTATTTGGAAATAGCAAGGCTGGCTTTGAATCAGCGCGATCCTCCTGTCTTCACCTCCCAAACCCAGGAATTACAACCGTGTGCCACCATGCCAGCTATGAAACACATTTTTTAATTTTTTTCTTTTTTTTTTGCGAGTCTGGAGATGGAACCCAGGGGCATTCTACCTCTGAGATACAGCCCCTGCCCTATTTTTATTCTTTATTTTGAAACCGGGTCTCACTGAGTTGCAGAGGGCCTCACTAAGTAGCTGAGGCTGTCCGCGAACCGCGATCCTCCGAATGCTGGGATTACAACTGTGCGCCACCACACCCGGCTATGAAACACATTTTTAAAAATACACATCATGGAAATAGAAAACTAAATTTGTTTGCTCTCCCAGAATGTATATTTCCATTTTTATGCGATCCTCTTATGTACATCAACTGGTCATTAATGGAGGATGGATGTGTACATAGCACTGAATTTACTGAGAGCTTCCAGATACGTCATCCAACTCAATGCAATTGGAGAGATGAAGAAACAGAGGTCCATGCAGACTGCGTCGTTTGTCCCTGATCACCCGGCACTAAGAGGCAGAGTTATTTCTGTTTTCACATCCTGTCTCCACAT
The DNA here is from genome assembly GCF_963383645.1 of Muscardinus avellanarius. NCBI lineage: Eukaryota > Metazoa > Chordata > Mammalia > Rodentia > Gliridae > Muscardinus > Muscardinus avellanarius. The sequence goes on along the minus strand of NC_137790.1, from coordinate 91,063,027 downwards.
CTGGACCTCACGTGCTTAGCATGTCCCTTGTGGAGCAGGCAGGGCCGCCACTTATTGGGAAGGAGGTAACATTCCCCGAGACACGCCTGGCTGCCAGTTCTCTAAACTTCTTATTCAAAATGTATTGTTGTACTGTCGGTGTTGGTATCCATTCATTTTGATTTGTGTTCACCATCTTGACATCCTTAGCTAAGGGAGTGCTGTAACCTTAAGTGCCCTCAGTCTGGCTATGTTAGACACCTGCCCCTCCACTGGCACCACACAGGTGCCACACATTCAACTGACACCCAGGCTGGCTCTCTACTCCTTGCTCCTCCTGTAAGAGGGCAACATCTGCCACAGGAAAGAGAATGTCTTGATCTCCATAAATAGCCAACTTCAGCACTCTTGGTTAGCTTGGTTAGAAACTCAGAAAGATCAAAAAAACCAAACCCAGAGATACCGGAGTGAGATGAGTCAAAGCGGATTTTCCAGTGAGAAAAAAAGGTGGCCAGACCCAATGGAAAGCCAATCACACCCACTGATCCTGGAATCAACTAAGCTGCCTCGGGCTTCACTGCACAGAGGGTTTACATGCAGGGGAAACTGGCGAGATGTGTTTCTATCCGAATCTTTGTGATATCACACCATCATTTTAACAGGAGCCTCCTAGTCTGGGAGGACCAGCTCTGCGATCCAGGATAAATCATCTAACTTCTCTGAGCCTCGATTCCTTTATCTAGAAAATGGGGGCACAGAGAAGAGATGCACTGGGTTGAATTAGAACTTCCATTTCAACCAATACCCAAGCAGCACTGTTCTCTATTCTCTTCTGGGAAACACATAACTGCACACAGAAGCAGTAAGTACAATGCACACACTAGAGGTCATCAAATTCAGGTTCTGCCACTCGCTAGCTCTGTGTCTTGGAGCAGCTTGTTTAAATGTTCTAAAACTCTTTTATTAGTTATAAATGGGAATAATAATTACTGGAAGGCCAAATGAATAAATACATGTAAGCTGTTAAGCAGTGTCTGGCACATAGTAAGTGCACAAAAATGTTAGTTTACATGACATTTCACCATGTTTTCACCCTTGACTGTCAACAGCTCATAGGTCTACACACATCAAGAATGGAAATCTTATTGTGCTTTTTAAGCTTTCAGGTTGTTTGGGTACTGTGGAAAAATTCTTTTCCAACTCATAAATTTCAAAAAAAAGTTTGATTAAAAGCTTTCTTTGCCTTGTTGTGGACCCTCATTTTTTGTAATATTATATTCAACCAGCTCTACGCTGGTTGGCTGAGCACCACTGTGTGTTAAGCACATCCAAATGAATACAAATGCCTGAAAAAGATTACTGAGGCACAATCTACGCAAAGAAAACTCCTTCTAATTTCTTTATTTCTTGACACAGTTATTTTATATCACTGACTCTTAGATACAACTATTAAAAATTAGTCCAGCAAGAAGGGTGTGTATGCTTCATGTCATTCATTTACTCAAAAAATATTTATGACTACACATTCTGTCCATGATGCTGTGCGAATTGAAGACAGATGCAAATTAGCTAATCCCCAGCTCCTGGGAGCCTGTGGTCTGGTAGGAAAGACGCTGTCTTGCAGAAGCTCCCATTGGCCAAATCAGTATTCATGTGCCATGAAAGAGGCACAAAGTAAAGGAAAATGGAAAAGTACTTCTTCCTGGAGACAGAGAAGAAACAGGGCCAACTTCTTGAAGGTGGTGTTTTTGACTAGGTTTCAGGGAGGAGATTTCCTGGGGGCCTCCCAGAGAGTGGGAATGATAGGTCTCAGTGAAGACTGGAAGAGTCAAATCCACGTGCAGGAAACAAGGCACGGTCCCATCAGGCCAGCGTGAGAGCGAGAGGGGAGCTGTTTGCACAGAGACTGGAAAAGGCACCAGGGTAGGGGGGCTCTCCTCCACACAGGCTGAGAATCTCTTGGAAAACAAGGGCAGAAGAGCAAGGGGTGCTGCGGGAAGACTCATCTGGCACCCAAAGATGAAACTGTCTATCTTCTTCTAAAAGCCCTGGAGTTCTCAAATGCAACCTTCAAAGGTGCACCGTTACATTTTCACCAGTAGATAGTGCACAGACACCTATCTGGGGTTTGGTAAAGTTATCTGGGGGTTTTCTAAGGAAAACTGCACATCCCTAATCAGGATCTATTTCTACTTTTTGCTGAGAAAATCCTACAGCCCATGTCCCTCAAGACAATGTATTTTTCCTCATTGTTCCTTACAATGCCATGACCATCCCTAGTAGCATGTTAACTTCTTAAATAAGAGCAGTCTATTAAGAGTCTGCAGCCCTTAGGTATAGGTAGCACTGAAGGTACAAGGCACATGCTGTAAACTAAATAAACTCACAGTGGCTGGTCCCTTCTGGAACCCTGCTGTTAAATTCAAGTTGCATAATAATTGAAATGGGTCTGCTATCTCCTGGGAGCATTTGTTTGATTTACAAAAATATGACTCAATTTCACACACTCTGAACAATTAGTATTCACTACCTAGAATACCCCAGGTGGTTAGAAATCAAATGTACTAAGCCGGGTGTGGTGGTGCACACTCGTAATCCCCACGCTTGGGAGGCTGAGAGGAGGATCACACAGGTTCGAAGCCAGCCTCTGCTACTTAGTGAGGCACTCAGCAACTTCATGAGACCCTGTTTCCAAATAAAATATAAAATAGGTCTGGGAGTATAGCCCGAAGGTAGAAGAGCCCCTGGGTTCCACCCCCAGTACCACAAAGAAAAAGAAAGAAAGAAATCAAACGTACTGCAGCCCAACCTGAGTTTCTGAGTTTCTTCTCTCTCTCTCTCTCTCTCTCTCTCTCTCTCTCTCTCTCTCTCTCTCTCTCTCTCTCTCTCTCTTCCTGCTCTTGTTTCTTCCTCAAAGGACTATGTGGGCTAGAAACTGGAGTGCAGACCAAGCACTGTATGAACACATACCATCTTCAATATAATCCACATAAAAATAAAAGAATAAATGCAAAAAATACTTATTTCAAAAAAGATGAACATTTATTAAATGTCTGTTCTATTTGTCTTTACAACAATAGGTAAAAATATAATCCTTGGACAAAATATATATGTGTATTACTATAAGAGAGAGAGAGAGAGAGAGAGAGAGAGAGAGAGAGAGAAAGAGAAAGGAAGGAAGGAAGAGGAGTGCAGAAACTCCAGCTATTATGGGTGCTCCACACCCAATCCAGCAACAAACCTGTGCCCCAGCCACTTCCATTCTGCCCTGGTAGAACAACCGTCCTCACGAAACTGTCCCTTACATAATGTTGGTTGCACATAAAGAGCTTTCTGAAAAAAGCTCTGTTTCAGAGACAGTGCTGAGTATTTAAATACCAGAGCTTCTGCTAACAATCATTAAGTTATTGCTGTTGCTTAAACAAAGCAGGGCATATGTAGAAGAAACTACTGCTCACAACATAGGAAAACGACCTCTCTTCCCAAGCACAAACGAGAATGTCTATGCATTTTAAACCTGTTTAATTTTGTTTTAAGAAGCCTTGTGACAGTCTTCCAAAAGTTAACTGCCAAAACTAACTATATTTAGCTGTTTATCACATGCTAACTCAAGGTGGTATATGCTGGTAGACACACAGAAAACGCAAAGAAAATTAAGCTCATTAACAAGGAAGGCCAGGAGAGCTTTAAGAAAATTCTGAACCGGAATATACATTTCTTGGATAATTCTGGTTGTGGCACTCCTAAGGTGGGGGAAAGACTCACTAAACTTGTAAACAAAAACAGCATGGGTAAGTTAATTTGAAAGTTATAATGGACAAGGAAGCAATGATGATAAGAAGAAAATACAGACTCCACAGTCCAAGGCAACTGGACAAAATCCTTTCGTCTGCTATGGTTGACATGCTTCCTGTGGTTCACAGTCTGGAATTGCATGGAAAGACATTCACTCTGAATGTATTTTTCTAACCAAAAGTTACAGGTGCCATTTTGGAATCATGACAAGTTTCAACTGGGAAGTATCTGGATACATTGCCAGCTTCCTGGGAGTCTGCAGTCATACAGCATCACAGATATGGAGCCCTAACACACCTGGACCTCCAAGGGGCCCCTCTGAACTCCACGTCCAAACAGATGCACCGTGTCTTGTTTCTTCTCAGCAGTGACTAATTTCGATTAGATCTGAAGGCCCAGTTTAAGCTTAGCCTAAAAGCTGCTTAATAGTGGTCTGTGCCCTCACTAATGATGATTGAAGCGTGAGGAGGAAACACAGACATTTGAGAGCATCTGCTCGACTCTGCATTCCACACCACCACATTTGATTTTATCATTTGGTGTGGTGAAGGTTTGGGAGGGCGAGCTGGCTGAGTTTCCCTTTATTTCTTGCAATAGAAGTGCAAACAAATTGCATGTTGCTCTTAAAGTCAGTTTTTTAAAATAGCCCATAAAGTCACATGTAACCATAGGTGACAATCGACCCCTGACTGCACCTCAAGGTTGATCACCAGCAGTTCATTTCTATTTTCTTCCCCAAGGCACTTCCCCCCCTTGCCAGCACCCCCAAACAAAACACTCCAGTTTTTGAATGAGGATTTGTGGAGTCCTAAACAGAGGAGCATAGACGAGTAAACAGTGTCACCTAGTGGACTAGGTGACATTAGAAAAAGAAGAAAACCTAGGAATCTGCACCGTGAAAATAGCAGACCAACTGTGAGCCTCTCCTTCATTTTTCCCTCATTCTCGCTCAGTATTATCAACCATAAGCAAGCAAGAATGTTTCCTCAAGGAGATAACCAAAGACCAACCACCAATAAATCAACTCAATCCTCACAGCTCTAGTTCTCTAGTTTTCTAATGAAGATCCTTCCCAAATAAAAATAGCAGCTAGCATTTATTGGTCCTTTGCCATGAACCAATATTTTCCTTTACCCATATCATCTCAGTGAACCAACCAAGCAGTACAGTTATTTGTTGGGGAAATTTGGGTGACCTTTCTTTGTAAGGTTATACACAGCCTGATTCTGATAATCCACTAAATATGCCACACCCACATAGCTGCCCAAGGGCAAACAATGAAATTGAAGGGATGAATATATGTAATAACACAATAATTAGACACCTATAAAGCACTTACTATGCCCCAGATTATTTAGAGGATACAAAAATGAACTGACATGGATCCTGTCCTCCAAGAACTTATCGTCTAGAAGATAATTTAAATTTGTAGAATACTTTAGAGTTATTACCATTTCAACCTCTCTTCTCAGCCTGATAAGGTAATTATGGTTCTGATTTCAGAAATGAGGTTTTATGATTCATCCAAGGTCACCCAGATAAGAAGTGGCAGCTCTTCCTTAAAGAGAGTTCATCTCTCCACCTCATGCTGCCTCTTTCCTGAACCCACTGACAGAGATCCTTGGTTTTATGAGGAGGGATGGGAGCTAAAGGCAGCATAGAGTTGAATTGGAGATTCATTACCATACAGTTTAAGAATAAACTGCCCTTCATTCCCTCCACCACTTCCCAAACTGGAGAGGAATGTCCCAGACACTAAGTTTAAGTAGATGAGATTAAATCAAACCACTTACATTCTAGGAGTCTTTTAAAAATTAGAACTATAAGGGAATTTTTTCATCTAAAAAGGGTATAAACAAAAAGCATACAGCCAACTTACTTAGTAGAGAGAGACAAGATGTTCCCCTGATAAAATTTGTAACAAGAAAAAGATGTCATTTCTCACCATTCAAGGTCCAAGCTAGCACAATACAATAAGAAAAAGAAACTAAAGGTATACACATTAGAAAGGAAGAAATAAAACTCTGTATTTGAGGAGGATATAATCATTAAGTAGAAAACTCCAAAGATTTTTTCTTTATTCTGGATCTAATAAGCGAATTTTTAAAGGTGTTTGATATAAAGGCAAAATACAAAATTTGTTGCTTTTTTACACACCAGCAATGAACAATTTGACTTTAAAACTAAGAAAGAATGCCATTTACATTGTCACGAAGAAGAACATCAACAATAATGGCACAAGTCAAACAAAATACACAAGGATTTGCATAAGAAAAACTATCTTCAGTGGGCACTAAAATAAAAAAAAAACCTCTCTTAGTAAATAGAAATAAGGTAAGAGAACCAGTAATAAGGTATATTCTTTAGATTCAAAAACGTGGTATTACAGGCCAGGCATGGTGGTGTACACTTGTAATCCCAGCATTTGGGAGGTGGAGACCAGAGGATCGCAGTTTGCAGACAGCCTCAGCTACTTAGTGAGGCCCTTCACAACTCAGTGAGATGCTGTTTCAAAATAAGGAATAAAAAATAAGGCTGGAGGTATAGCTTGGAGGCAGAATGCCCCTGGGTTCCATCCCAAGTACCACAAAAAAAAAAAAAAAAAATCTAGCACCACAGGCACCACAGGCTTCTCAGTCCTCCTCTCACTTCTACGATCTTCTAGAATAAGAGATCAAGCCCTAACTATTTTAGGAAAGCTAAGAGAAAGCAAACAAGAAAAAAAATCAAGGTTTTTCATTAAAAGTATCAATATTGGTAGATAGCAAATACTGGTAGATGGAAAATATAGGTTTTCTATGTAAGCCTAGTAGCCACTAATTCTTTGAGTCAATAATTGAGATAATTATTTTGGTAATCAAATATTCTCAGGCACTTGATTGTTTCATTAGAGCAAAATGGAGATGGACTCACTGTCCACTGTCACCAGGTACTTTCTTTGCTCCTGGAAGTGATCTCTTCTAGTACACAATGGATAAAGTATTAGAAGGGAACTAGTATTTTTTCAAAAATAAGTAAATTTGTATCAATTTGCCTACCTTGTAAACAAACTTCAGAATCTATAGGGATGCATGTAGACATTGTAGAATACCATTAAACCTTTAAATGACAAATGAGCATAGCCCAGACTAGCAGGGCCCTGACCTTACCTACACTGAGATTCAAATCAAAGTGAAGTGTCCATGTGGGTGGGCTGATGGTTTCCAACCTGGGGTTGTCAGATAAAACGCACAATGCTGAGTTAAATTTGAACTTCAGGTAAACAATGAATAAGTATGTAGTATAATTATGTCCCAAATAAATTCCTAATATTGCATGCAATACACATCCCAAAAATGTAGTTTTTACCTAAAATAAGCAGTTGCATTTTTATTTGCTACATATAGCCAGCCCTATATTCTGTGATCAAAATATTCAAATAGAAAATGGATATGGTTCTTAATAACTAGAAAAATATAAGTCATATTTTATTCATGGTAATAAACATGCAAATTAATCCTAAATAAATGGATTTTTCCCAAGATAACAGGTTGGCAAGAATTCCAGAAGCTTAATAATAAACTACTTTAGCAAGTCTGCATAAAAAGAGTACTTTTATATTTTGCTGGTGAGACCATGAGTTAGTAAAATTCTGTGAAGGGTTAACTGGCCACATCTGTCAAAGCTTGAGATGTTTATCTCATTGGCTGAGCAATTCTACTTCCAGAAGATACTAACAGATATGCAAATGCAAAATGAATCAAGTATAGAGGTATTATCTGTATAAATGTCATGATAAAAAATTGAGGGTAACAACCTCAATGTTTATAAACATGGAACTAACTAAATAAATTACAATATATTCACACTTTAGAATACTATGCAACTACAAAAAATGAATTAAGAAACTATTAATGTTTGATAAGAAAATATCTATAAATTATACTAATGAAAAGTAAAGTAAGTATAGCATTTCATTATTCTTTAAAAAAGAAACAGGAGGAACCACTTGGAAGGAATCCAGTAACCCTAAACTGCAAGATCCATTGCAAAAAGCCCAAGTGTGCAACTGACCAGCTGTAGACCAGCCACCAGTGCCATAGCAGTCTGAGGGCCACTGGCCCAAACTGTGAGCCCTGGTGTGGCAGCCCCAAGAAATCCAGATAAATAATTCAAGTGCTTAAAAGCAGCCACAAACCTCCAACATCTTAAGTGGCAAGTGGCACCTATGCCAAAACCCCATTTGCTCACCAAAGGCAGCACCCACAGCAGAACAGCCCCCAAGAGACCCAGAGGACCAGGTAACTGTGTGTGCCCAGAAAAAGCCTCAGGACCCAGCAGCACTTTGAGCCCTCCAGTGACCCGGACCAGGGAAGCCAAGTAATCAAGTGCATCCAGAGAAGGGACCCAGTGGGCTAGTCCAGTTAGAACCTCCAGAGAAATAGGAAAGGTGCTCAAGGTGCGGTACCTGCACAGAGTCACAAAGGGTCATGCCCAGTCAATATTAGATGCCCTCTGCACAAAGCTGTCAGAGGCAAGAAGGGAGATCATGAAGAGACTGGGTTCAAAAGCTGACAGTAAGGTACAGATCAAATAGGAGACTTCGGAATATACTCCAGAATCTACCACAGTGATCAGACATACAAATATTATATGTGCCCAGCCCCATATTTGTAAATTAGTAGGACTTTTGTTTTGTTTTGTTGTTGTTTTGTTTTTTTTTTTTTTTTTGGTTCTGTTTTTTTTTCTTTTCTTTCTTTTATTTGGGTTTTTTTTTGTTGTTGGTTTGGTTGGTTGTTTTGCTTTGTTGCCTCACACTGTCACTAGTTATTTTTATTTTATTTTTTGTCCTTTTTTTCATCTTTTCTCTTCTCTTTCTTATTCCTTTATTTATTTGTTGTTGTGGGGTTTTTTTTGTCGTTGAGGCATAATTGTTAGCTTTTGTATCTTTTCCTTTTTTTGAGGGTCTGGGGATAGAACCCAGGGGCATTCTACCTCTGAGCTACACTCCCTGCCCTATATTTTATTCTTTATTTTGAAACCGAGTCTCACTGAGTGGCAAAGGGCCTCACTAAGTACCTGAGGCTGTCCACGAACTGCCAGCCTCCAGGCTCAGCCTCCCAAATGCTGGGATTACAAGCAAGCACCACTACACCCGGCTAGCCTTTGTATGTTGTTTTGTTGCTTTATTCATGTTTGTTTGCTCCTTCTCCCCCATTCCTTTTACAAACTTTTTCACACTAGCCTATCTACTCTCTTCTCTCAAAACTTTATTTTACCTTAGTGTATCTCCATGTTTAATATTCAAGGTATTTCATATCTCCATACTCTACTAACTACAAGAGTCCTACTATCTAACCTTCTTTCATTCTCAACCAGATACTACTTTATTATACTTGAATTCTTATGCAACCTAATCATATCCTCTACCTTAACAAAATCTGGTATCTATCACCCCAGCTTCTTCCCCATTACCCAACCCTCACCACTGGAAAAAGCACTGCTTACCTGCTGACACCTCTAAATTCCTACTACTAAGATTGGATTAGACATAATACCCACAAACAATTGGAAGACATCAGAAAACCAGGCTTGAGAACCTTGAAAATAGGAGAACTAGGAATAATGAAGAGACAATGGAAATCAAGAATACTGACCTACAAGAAATGCAAGAAGGGGACTTCTGAATCCTGATCTACAATATTATGAAAGGCCTCAAAACAAATCTACAGGAAATGAAAGAAGAAATGGAGACACTAAGAAAGAATCAGAAAGAGGTCTGGAATGAAATGAAAGAGTCAATAAATGAAATGAAGACAGCAATAGAAAGAAATTCTAGAAGATTATATAAAATGGAAAGTAGAATATCACTATTAGAAGACAATTCATTCAAAACTGAAAACACAGTCAACAGCATACAGAAATCATTACAGCAACAAAACCTAACTATCCAACGACTATGGGACAATATGAAATGTCCTAACTTAGAGATAAAAGGCATTCAAGAAGGGATGGAGGTATAGACCAAGGGCAATTGTAATTTCTTCAGAGAAATAATTTCAGAGAATTTTCCAAACATGAAAAGAGACTTGGACCTACACATCCAGAAGACATACAGAACACTATTAAGACAAGATAAAGAAGGACCTCCCCACACCATATAATAATCAAAATGACCAACATGGAGGCCAAGGAAAGAATCTTAAAAGCTGTGAGAAAAAAATGATGGGTGACATATAGGAGCAAAACAATAAAAATGACCCCAGACTATAAAACCCAAGTCATGAATGCCAGGAGAGACTGGTATGATGTGATCCAGGCACTGGAAGAAAATAACTTCCAACCTAAACTGCTATATCCAGTAAAATTATTATTCAAATTTGATGGAGAAGCAAGTGTTTCAGGATAAGCAGAATCTCAAAAACTTCATGAATTCAAAACCAACACAAGAGAAAATACTTAAAGAAATAAACAATAAAGAAGAAAAAATAAGCCAACTTCAGAACCAGAGAAAAGATGAAGTTGATCAGCAGGGCATCGAAGTAAAGAAGAAATAACAGGATACCAAACAGAAGACAGAACACAAAATGACAGGAAACAAAAATCATATTTTAGTATAACTCTGAATGTCAAAGCACTTAACTCACCAGTTAAAAGACATAGACTGGCAATGTGGATTAAAAAACATAATCCAAATATATGCTATTTGCAAGAAACTCACCTTATAGCCAAAGACATTCACAGACTGAAAGTGAAAGGATTGAAAAAGTTATATCATGCTATGGAGACCAAAAACAGGCAGTGATAGCAATGCTGATATCCAAGAAAGCAGATGTTAAGGTAAAACACATCAGAAGAGACAAAGCAGGGCACTTTCTTTTGTTAAAAGGAACAATTCACCCCGAAGATATAATGATAGTAAATGTTTATGCCCCAGATGTGGGGGCAGCCACATTTCTAAAACAAACCCTCTGGACATCAAATCTCAAATAGACCCAAATACAATAATATTGGGAGACTCCAACACACCTCTACACTACTAGATTGATCTTCAGGGCAAAAGATGAGTAAAGAATCTTCAGAATTAAAGAAAATTATAAACTAAATGGACCCAATAGACACATACAGAATATTTCAACCAGGAACAACAGAATACACATTCTTCTCAGCAGCCCACAGAACCTTTTCCAAAAGAGATCACATCCTGGGCCACAAAGCAAGCACCAGCAAATTCAAAATATGTATTATAACTCCCTGCATCTTTTCAGGCCATAAAGGAATGAAAGTAGAAATCAACAACAGAAACCCCAAAAGAAACTATTTAAATGCATGGAGATTGAATGATACACTATTGAAAGATGAGTGGGTAAGAACAGAAATTAGAGGAGAAATGAAGAAATTTCGGGAATTAAATGAAAATAAAGAAAGAACTTACCAAAATTTATCGGACACTTTGAAGGCAGTGTTAAGAGGAAAGTTTGAGTGCCCACATAGGAGGAACAGAGAGTCGCCAAGTAAACAACCTAATGACACATATCAAGGACCTACAAAGACTGCAACAGTATAGTCCCAAAGCCAACAGAAGGAATGAAATTATTAAAATCAAAGCAGAAATAAATAAAATAGAGAACAAAAAAACAATTCAAAAAATCAACAAAACCAAAAGCTGGTTCCTTGAAAAATATTAATAAGATTGACCAACCCCTGGACAACCTAACCAAAAGAAAGAGAAAATCAAATCAAATTATTAAAATCAGAAATGAAAAAGGAGACATCACCACAGACAGTGGGGAAATTCAAAGGATTATCAGAAACTATTTTGAAAAGTTATACTCCAAAAGACTGGAAAACATGAAAGAAAAAGATTTCTAAGCACATATAACCTACCTAAATTGAGCAAAGAGCACATATCAAGCCTAAACCAACCAACAGCAAGCAAAAAATGGAAACAGCAATAAAAATTTGGCCATCAAAGAAAAGCCCAGGCCTTTATGGGTTTCCAGCTGAATTCTACAAAACCTTCAGTGAAGAACAAATCCCAATACTTGGGGGCATGCCAACCGGGGCCCGGGTCACCGGGACTCTGGGCCCTGGGCCAGACCGCGTGTAGCACACCAGACCCCTGGAGAAACCAGGCCCAGTACCCTGGGTCCTGGGCAGGGGTCATGCGGGGCACGCCAACAGGGGGCCGGGTCGCGGAACTCTGGGCCCCAGGCAGAGTAGTGTGGAGCATGCTGGACCCATGGGGAAACTGACCGGGTCACAGTGCTACTGAGTGCCTGATCCCACTACCTCCTCAAACCACATATACTCTCTTCTCTTATTTAAAAAAAAAAAAAAAGGAAAAGGAAAAGGAAAAATATTGGAGAGGAGTTAAGAAAGCCATGGCAGATGCCAGGACACTGGAGATGCAGACAAAACTTATCTAAATGCACTGGAATTAATGGAAAAATTGCCCGTGAAGGAGGACTGCTATTTCTCTATATTGTTAAGAATCTTGGACATCACCTGTAAGGAGAGAGTTTAGCAGAGACCAAGGAGAAAGGCGATGTTGAAAGTGGTCTCCTCGATGGCGGTGGAGACTTGTATTCAGGAGAAGCAGAAATTGGATCCTACCAACCTTATATTTTTGGAGAAATTACACCAAATGTCGAATGCTACCGTCATGCATGCTTAGGAACACTGGACAACATTCAGAGTGGAAAAAGAGCCTGGGAAGGATTTGAAATGGTGGAGGCAGTGGCAATGGCAATGGCCATAACTCAGGGGAGGCAGAGATCTGATGCATTACACCTGGAACCTTTGAAATAATAACCCCAGAGGCAGAATGTTACCACCACGCACCCTCGAGAATGTGGGACAATTGGTTGGGTGAAGAGGGTGCTCGGATTGGAGCCTGCTGAGGGGTGAGGCCAGCGACAGACACAGCAAAGCTGGGATTGGAGCCTGCCATAAGGCAAGGCCAGTGCTGGAGCCTCCAAGGCCAGGATCAGAGCCTGCCGAGGGGTTAGGCCAGTGCTGGGGCCAGTGAGGCCAGGATCGGAGCCTGCCAAGGGGTTAGGCTAGTGCCAGGGCCAGCAAGGCCGGGATCGGAGCCTACCGTGAAGCAAGGCCGGTGCTGGAGCTTCGAGGCAGTGATCGGAGCCTGCTGAGGGGTTAGGCCGGTGCCGGAGCCAATGGCCGACATCGGAGCCTGCCGTGAGGCAAGGCCACTACTGGGGCCTCCGAGGCCAAGATCGGAGCCTACCGAGGGGTTAGGCAGATGCTGGGGCCAGTGAGGCTGGGATCAGAGCCTGTCATGTGGCAAGGCCAGTGCTGGAACCTTTAAGGCTGGGATCGGAGCCTGCTGAGGGGTTAGGCCAATGCCAGGGCCAGCGAGGCCAGGATCGGAGCTCACTGTGAGGAAAGGCCGGTGCTGGGGCCTCTGAGACCTGGTTTGGAGCCTGCTGAGGGGTTAGGCCGGTGCTGGGGCTAACGGCCGGCATCGGAGCCTTCCGTGAGGCAAGGCTGCTACTGAGGCCTCCAAGGCCAGGATCAGAGCCTGCTGAGGGGTTAGACCGGGGCTGGGGCCAATGAGGCCGTCATCGGAGCCTGCCGTGAGGCAAGGCCAATGCTGGGGCCTCCAAGGCTGGATCAGAGACTGCTGAGGGGTTAGGCCAGTGCCGGGGCCAGCAAGGCCGGGATCGGAGCTCACTGTGAGGCAAGGCTGGTACTGGGGCCTCTGAGGCCAGGATCGGAGCTTGCCGAGGTGTTAGGCCAATGCCAGGGCCATGGCCAGCATTGGAGCAGCCTGCCGTGAGGCAAGGCCACTACTGGGGCCTCCGAGGCTGGGATTGGAGCCAGCTGAGCGGTTAGGCTGGTGTCGGGGCCAGCGAGACCAGAATCGGGGCCTTCCATGAGGCAAGGCCGCTGCTTGAACCAGCGAGGTCTGGATCAGTCCACCAGGTAGCCAGGCTACTACTGGGGCCGTCAAGAGTGGGATCAGTACTTGCAATGCGGCATGCACAGAGAAATATCGCAGAAAATATAAATCAGATGCTTCCCCTAATCAGCAATAACTAGGAGGAAAGGGGCAACAGGAAGAGGTCGAGCTATAGAAAGGGCCCTATAGTGAAGAAACTAAGGTGACCAATCAGAGGGTATGGAATAGGGGAGGATGGAGCCTATTTAAAACGCAGGAGGTACATAAACAAATGTATCAAAGTTAATCACCAAACAAGCATGGAATCGAGGGAGGGGTAGGGAATGGGATGGGGGCTGGATGAGGGCTAATTGGATGATGTATGCTTATATATCCTCTCAAGTCTTGTACTCCAATGTGATTGATATATGACTACAATGCACCAATTAGAAAGAAAGAAAGAAAGAAAGAAAGAAAGAAAGAAAGAAAGAAAGAAAGAAAGAAAGAAAGAAAGAAAGAATCCCAATACTTCACAAATTGTTCCTGGAAATTGAAAGAGATGGAATTCTCCCAAATTCCTTCTATGAGGCCAGTATCACATTAATCCCCAAACCAAATAAAGATACCTCAAGAAAGAAAAATTACAGACCAATATCCTTAATGAAAATATATGCAAAAATTCAAAACAAAATATTAGCTATACACATTCAAAACCATATTGAGAGAATTGTACACTATGACCAAGTCAGTTTCATCCCAGAAAAGCAAGGCTGGTTCAACATACACAAATCAATACATGTTACTCACCACATAAATAGAACTGAAAATAAAAACCACCTGATCATATCCATAGATGCTGAAAAAGCATTTGACAAAATCTAACACCCATTTATGTTAAAAACACTGCAAAAAAATGGAATAGGAGGAACGTATTTCAACATCATTAAAACAATATTCAATAAACCCAAAGCCAACATCATATTAAATGAAGAAAAACTGCAAGAATTTTCTCTAAAATCAGGAACAAGACAAGGATTCCCACTTTCACCACTTCTTTTCAATATAGTACTCAAGAGTCTTGCCACAACAATAAGACAAGAGGGGAAATTAAAGGAATTCGAATAGGAAGAGAAGAATTAAAACTATCCCTATTTGGAGATGGCATGATCCTTTATCTAGAAGACCCAAAGAACTCAACCAAAAGACTACTGGAGCTGAATAACCAATGCAGCAAAGTTGCAGGATACAAAATCAATCTAAAGAAATCAGTTGCTTTTCTTTATGCCAACAATGAATCCACAATGAAAGAAATAAAGAAAAGAATTCCTTTCACCATAACCTCAAAGCCAATAAAATACCTAGGAATAAACCTAACCAAAGATGTAAAAGACCTCTACAATCAAAATTATGAAACATTAAAGAAAGAAGTTGAGAAAGAACTTGGAAGATGGAAAGACCTTCCTTGGCTCATGATTAGGCAGAATAAGTATCATCAAAATGGCCATTGTGCCAAAAGTGATCTATAGATTCAATGCAGTTCCTATTAAAATACCAATGACATTCTTCATAAACCTAGAAAAATCAGTCATGAATTTTATATGGATAAAGAAAAGACCCAGAATAGCCAAAGCAATTCTCAGCAATAAAAACCAGACAGGCCAGGTGTGGTGGCGCACGCTTGTAATCCCTGTGATTTGGAGGCAGAGACAGGAGGATTATGCAGATTCGAAGCCAGCCGCGCTGGCTTAAGAGACCCTGTTTCAAATAAAAATATATTTTAAAAATTAGGTCTGGGAGTATAGCCCTGAGGTAGAAGGGCTTCCAGGGACCCCAGTACCACCAAAAAAAAAAAAGGCATCAAGCATCACAATCTCAGACTTCAAATTATACTATAGAGCAATAGTAGTTAAAACAGCATGATATTGGCACAACAACAGGCATACTGACCAGTGGAACAGAATAGAAGATACAGAAACAAACACACACACCTATAGTCAATTGATCTTTGACAAAGGGGCCAAACTTGTATGTTGTAAAAAAGACAGCCTTTTCAACAAATGGTGCTGGGAGAACTGGCTATTCATTTGTAGAAAGATGGAACTAAATTCCTCTCACAATGCACAGGAATCAACTTGAGATGAATCAAAGACTTAGAAATTAGACCAGAGACTGTGAAGTTATTAGAGGAGGACATAGGTTCAACACTCCAACATATAGGCACAGGCAGTAACTTTCTCAACAAGACCTCCAAAGCACAGAAAATTAAAGCAATAATTAACAAGCAGAATGGCATCAAACTAAAAAGTTTCTTCTCATCAAAGGAAACCATCAAGAATCTAAAAAGAGACTTCTGGGAAGATGGCGACGGAGGAAAGTGGCACTTAAAAGTCCCGCTAACAATCAAACTCTATTACCACAAAACCAGTGCCTTTCAGAGCCAGAAAACACCACCAGCAAAGAAATAAAAACGGTAAATACAAGAGACAGAGAAAAAGAGCTGGAAAAACAAGACACCAGAAAAAAAACAGCCCGAAGTGCCGCGCCCGCCGTGGCATGGAGCGGCCGGAGCAGCCGGAGCGGCCAGAGCCGCAGTGCAGAGCAGTCGGAGCCACGGAGAAGAGCAGCCGGAGCCACGGAGCGGAGCGGCCAGAGCAGCCGGAGCGGAGTGGCCAGAGCAGCCGAGTGGAGCAGCCAGAGCAGCCGGAGCGGAGCGGCCAGAACAGCCGGAGCAGCCAGAGCCGCATCGCGGAACAGCCGGAGTGGCCAGACCCGCGGTGCAGAGCAGCCAGAGCAGCGGTGCAGAGCGGCCGAAGCGGCCAGAGCGGCCAGAGCCAGAGCCGCGGCGCAGAGCGGCTGGAGTGGCGCGGCCTACATCTCCCCTAGCAGCACCAGGCTCCAGAGAGGAGGGAGACTCAAAACAGAGCTCAAATCCAGAGAGGAGATACTCTGGCCTCGCGGCCTAGGATGCAGAAGCAGCGTCTTACTGCTGGCAGCAGCGGCGAGTTCACCGGATGGCCCTAGACCAATCCACTCAACCAGCCACCAGGCGCCTGAGAGGAGGGGTGGACAGCAAGCCAAGGTGAGCAGGTGCTGAACAGCCGGGCGACAGTCAGCAGTTTTGTTGGCGCAGGGAACATCTAAAGCTCCCAAGGGCCGGGCACAGCACAACTGGCAAGGACTCAGAGCAGAGCTCAAAACCAGAGAAGAAATACACCGCATCACGGCCGAGGGCGTGCCAGTGGTGCCATATTGCCAGTGGTGGCAACAGCGAATCCACCGAGTTCACTACAGCTCCATCAGCGCACTCAACAACCGTGAGTCAAGTGCAGCCCCTAGGGGAGAAATCCCAGTACTGCACCCCCAGGGACTTGCGCAGATAGTCTCCCTGGGTCGGAGATTTTAGCAGTGCAGCCCAGTGGGGGAGTGGCAGTGGCAGAGATATCATACCATAGTCACAACCCCCTGCTGGAGAACGCCCAACTTGGCAACCCCCACGGTCTAAGCAGCCTTGATTGACTCCCTGGGTCTGAGACTTTGTGATACAACCCAGTAAAGGAGTAGTGGTGACTGAGATACCACAGACTCGAGACCCAGAGCATCTTAAGTGAACTCAGGAAAGAACCCAGAGAAGGCACAAACTTCCAAAATCATGGGAAAAAGAAATAACAATGGAGCAGTGAATGCCAACAACCCCACAACATCAGAATCTGATAACACAGAAATCCAAAGATCTCTAGAAGATCAAATTAGGAAAATAACTTTAGAAATAATAGAGGACTTTCTAAAAGAATTTAGAGAGAGTCAAAAAGAGATAAAGGATGCAATTAATGAAGTAAAGGCCTCAATTCAAAGTATAAACAACAGATTAGACCACATGGAGAATAGAATCTCACTTCTTGAAGATGATCATTCCAAAAATGAATGCATAGTTTCTAATTTAGAAAAAAAAAAAAAAAAACCCCGACAGCAGGAATCTGACATTGAAGAAATATGGGCCCATTTCAAGAGAGCTAACCTAAGAATAATTGGAATAGAGGAGGGAAAAGAAGGTGAAACCAAAGGTATCAACAATCTCTTCAAGGAAGTAATAGCAGAAAATTTTCCAAACATAGAGCAAGAGGTTGGTACACAGGTCCAGGAAACTTATAGAACTCCCTTTAGACAGGATCGGAGAAGAGGATCCCCACGCCACATAACTGTCAAAATGACTAATGTGGAAGCCAAGGAGAGAATCTTAAAGGCAACAAAAACAAAAGGCCACGTGACATACAGAGACAAACCAATTAGAATCACTCCAGACTTCCCAAACCAAGTTATGAAAGTCAGAAGGGCATGGAGTAACATATTCCAAACTCTGAAAGAAAACAACTTCCAGCCAAAAATTTCCTACCCAGCAAAACTATCCATCAAATTAGATGGGGAAATAAGAAGCTTCCATGACAAACAGCAACTGAAGGAATTTATGTCTTCAAAACCAGCGCTAGAGAAAATACTCAAGGAGATTAACTGCAAAGAGGAAATGGGTAATACACGCCAGAACCAAAGAAACAAGAATTCCCATCCAGCAGACAACTAAGCAAAGAAAAATAAACAGTATCTCAAACAGAAATAAGATCTTAATATGTTGGGAATTAAAAATTATCTCTCCATAATCACACTGAATGTAAACAGCATCAACTCCCCAATAAAAAGACATAAAGTGGCAAAATGGATTAAAAGCCAGAATCCATCCATCTGCTGCTTACAAGAAACACACCTTACAATTAAAAATAGGAACAAACTGAAGGTAAAGGGCTGGAGCAAGGTAATCCATGCTAATGGTACTCGAAGACAAGCAGGAGTAGCAACTATGATATCAGACAAGTTAGACTTCAAACCCAAACTTATTAGAAGAGACAAAGAAGGTCACATTTTACTGGTAAAAGGAATAGTCCAGCAAGAGGAAATAACAATAATCAACATCTATGCCCCAAACATAGGGGCAGCTACTTTCATAAATCAAACTCTTTGTGACATGAAGTCACACATAAATCCCAACACAATAATACTGGGAGACTTCAACACACCTCTCACAATACTAGACGGATCTTCCAGACAAAGGGTCAGTAAAGATGTCTCAGAACTAAAGAACACTATTAACCAAATGGACCTGTTGGACACATATAGAATATTTCACCCAACTACAGCAGAGTTTACATTTTTCTCAGCTGCTCACGGAACCTTCTCCAAAAGAGATCACATCCTGGGACACAAAATGAGCACTAGCAAATTTTAAAAATGTTACATACTTCCCTGTGTCATTTCAGACCATAATGGAATGAAACTAGAAATCAACTATAAGAAGACCCAGAGAAACAACATAAACATGTGGAAACTGAACACCACACTTCTGAACGAAGAATGGGTCATAGAAGATGTAAGAGGTGAAATCAAGAAATTTCTAGAAACAAATGAAAATAAAGAAACAACATGTCAAAACCTCTGGGACACTTTGAAGGCAGTATTAAGAGGAAAATTTATAGCACTGAGTGCTCACATAAGAAAAACAGAAAATCTTCAAATAAATAGCCTTATGACACACCTCAAAGCCCTTGAAAAGCAGGAACAATTGAACCCCAAAGCCAGCAGAAGATGGAAAATTATTAAAATTAGAGCAGAAATTAACGAAATAGAGAATAAAAAACAATACAGAAAATCAACAAAACCAAAAGCTGGTTTCTTGAAAAAATTAACAAGATTGATAAACCACTAGCCAACCTAACTAAAAAAAAGAGAGAATCAACCCAAATTATGAAGATAAGGGATGAAAAAGGAGACATTACTGACAGCGTAGAAATCCAGAGGATTATCAGAAACTACTTTGAAAAACTATACTCCAACAAAATGGAAAATCTGGAGGAAATCGACAACTTCCTAGATAAATACAACCTTCCTAAACTGAGTCAAGAAGATATAGAACACTTAAACCAACCAATAACAATCAAAGAGATTGAAACAGCAATAAAGAGCTTACCATCAAAGAAAAGCCCGGGATCAGATGGTTTCCCAAGTGAATTCTATAAAACCTTTATAGAAGAACTAATCCCAATACTACTCAAACTATTTCGGGAAATAGAAAAAACCGGGACT
The DNA here is from genome assembly GCF_963383645.1 of Muscardinus avellanarius. Lineage (NCBI taxonomy): Eukaryota > Metazoa > Chordata > Mammalia > Rodentia > Gliridae > Muscardinus > Muscardinus avellanarius. Next base: position 91,043,244 of record NC_137790.1, on the reverse strand, counting down.
CTCCCAAATACATTCTATGAAGACAACATCACACTAATACCCAAACTGAATAAAGACAGTTCAAGGAAGGAAAACTACAGGCCTATATCTCTGATGAACTTGGATGTAAAACTATTAAACAAAATACTAGCAACACGCATTCAAAACCACATCAAGAAAATCATTCACCATGACCAGGTAGGGTTCATCCCAGGGATGCAAGGCTGGTTCAATATACGAAAATCAATCCATGTAATTCATCATATAAACAGAATCAAAGACAAAAACCACATGATCATCTCAATAGATGCTGAAAAAGCATTTGATAAAATTCAACATCCATTTATGATAAAAAACACTGCAGAGAACTGGAATAGAAGAAACTTATCTCAACATTATTAAGGCAATCTACAATAAGCCCACTGCCAACATCATATTAAATGGGGAAAAATTTCAAGAATTCCCCCTAAAAACTGGAACGAGACAAGGATGTCCACTATCACCACTTCTCTTCAATATAGTACTAGAGACTCTAGCCAGAGCAATAAGGCAAGAAAAGGAAATCAAAGGAGTACAAATAGGAAAAGAAGAACTTAAGCTTTCACTATTTGCAGATGACATGATACTATATTTAGAAAACCCAACAAACTCAACCAAAAGGCTTATAGAACTGATCAACAAATTCAGCAAAGTATCTGGATACAAAATCAATCTTAAAAAATCAGAAGCTTTCCTGTACACCAACCATAAATCCACTGAAAAAGAAATTCAGAAAACACTTCCACTCAGGATCTCCCACAAAAAAACAAAATACCTAGGAATAAACTTGAACAAGGAGGTAAAATATCTCTACAAAGAAAATTATAAAACACTGAAAAAAGAAATCGAAGAAGATCTTAGAAGATGGAAAGATCTTCCATGCTCATGGATTGGCAGAATAAATATCATTAAAATGGCCATCCTCCCAAAAGTGATCTACAGATTTAATGCAATGCCCATTTAACTACCAAGATCATTCCTCACAGACATAGAAAAATCAGTCCTTAAATTTATCTGGAATAACAAAAAGCCCAGAATAGCCAAGGTAGTTCTCAGCAACAAAAACCATGCAGGAGGAATCACAATACCTGACTTTAAACTATACTACAAAGCCATTTTAATAAAAAAAACAGCATGGTACTGGCAAAAGAACAGATATATAGACCAATGGAGCAGAATAGAAGACCCAGAAACAAGTCCACACACTTTCAGCCAATTGATTTTTGACAAAGAGGCCAAAAAATACACTGGAAAAAAGATAGCCTCTTCAACAAATGGTGTTGGCAAAACTGGTTAACCATATGCAGAAAATTGGATGTTAATCCCACTTTTTCACCCTGTACAAAAGTCAACTCACGATGGATCAAAGACTTGGAAATTAAACCAGAGACTTTGAAGCTCCTTGAAGAGGGCATAGGTCCAACACTACAACACATAGGCACAGACAAACATTTCCTCAACAAGACCCCAAAGGCACAACAAATTAAAAGGAGAATCAATACATGGGATTGCATGAAACTGAAGAGCTTCTGTTCAGCAAAGGAAACTATCAAGAATCTCAATCAAGAGCCAACAGAATGGGAGAAGATTTTTGCCACCTACACCACCGATAGAGGACTAATATCTAGAATATACAGAGAACTCAAGAAACTCAACACTAAGAAAACAAAGCATCCAATAACAAAATGGGCAAATAAACTAAATAGACACTTCACAAAAGAAGAAATTCAAATGGCCAATAAATACATGAAAAAATGCTCAACATCACTGCCAATCAGAGAGATGCAAATCAAAACTACCCTGAGATTTCACCTAACTCCAACTAGAATGGCCATCATTCAAAACACAAACAACAACAGATGCTGGCGAGGATGTGGAGAAGTGGGAACTCTAAGACATTGTTGGTGGGATTGCAAATTAGTGCAACCACTTTGGAAAACAGTATGGAGAATCCTCAGAAGAATGGGAACAAATCTACCATATTATCCAGCAATACCACTGTTGGGTATCTACCCAAAAGAAAAGAAACCAAACTACCAAACTAATGCAGGTGTATCTATGTTCATAGCTGCACAATTCACCATAGCCAAACTATGGAACCAGCCAAGATGTCCATCAACAGATGAATGGATTACAAAACTGTGGGATATGTACACAATGGAATTTTACTCAGCCATAAAAAAAACCTCAATTACATCATTTTCAGGGAAATGGATGTAACTGGAGGACATTATGCTAAGTGAGATTAGTCAGGAACAAAAAATAAGAAATCAGATGCTTTCCCTAATATGTAAAAGTTAGGGAGAAAAGAGGAGCAAACAAGACAACCTAAAGGAGGAGAAAGGAGGGGGGAAGAGGAAAATCTCTAAAGCTCACAATGTACTTAAACATATCGAAGTCAATCACTAAGCCAAGCAAGGGAGGGAGGGACGGGGAGGGAATGGGGTGGGATTTGGGTAGGGGTTAAATCAGCGATGAGTACATGTTTGTACACACAAGTTTTTTACCCCAATAAGTTGTATGAATATAATGCACCAATAAAAAAATTTTTAAAAAGAATCTAAAAAGAAAGCCTACAGAATGGGAGAAGATCTTTATCAGCCATCACTCAGATAGAGGACTAATATCTAGAATATACAAAAAGCTCAAAGACTCTACACTAGCAAAACAAATAACCCAATCAAGAAATGGGCAACTGAACTGAATAGACACTTCACAAAAGAAGAGATACAAATGGCCAATAGATACATGAAAAGATGTTCAACATTATTACCCATTAGGGAGATGCAAATCAAAACTACACTGAGATTCCATCTAACCCCAGTCAGAGTGGCAAGCATAAAGAAATCAAATAACAATAAATGCTGACAAGGATGTGGGGGAAAAGGAACTCTTGTTCACTGTTGGTGGGCATGCAAACTAGTTCAGCCACTATGGAGATCAGTGTGGAGATTTCTTAGAAAACTGGGAATAGATCCACCATATTATCCAGCTATCCCACTCCTCAGTATTTGTCCAAAAGGATTGATCAGAGAACTACAGTAACATATGCATACCCATGTTCATAGCAGCACAATTCGTAATAGCCAAAATATGGAACCAACCTAGGTCTCCATCAACAGAAGAATGGATTACAAAATTATGGGAAATACACACAATGGAATTCTACTCAGCTATAAAGAAAAACAAAACAATGTCATTAGCAAGAAGATGAAAAAACCTGGAGAACATTACGCTAAGTGAGATCAGCCAAGCACAGAAAGAGAAGGGACTTACATTTTCTCTAATATGCACAAACTAGGGAGCATTAGGGATACCAGAGGGACTCCAGATAATGGAGGGGAAACCTCAGCAAAGCTAGAAAGGAAGGAGAGGAGAGGAAGAAGACTGAGATTGAATAATGAAGGAGCTACATTTAATTTGTGTAAAAATATGAATATAGCATGGTTAACTTGGACACTCATTGTTGGGAGGGGGAAAAGTAAGTGGGAAGGAAGGTACCAAGCACAGTCTGAATGTATGCCATTTTCAATATCTTCCACATAAAAATAAATAAATAAATTTAAAAAAGAAAAAAGAAACAGAAAAGGAATACATATTTTATGTTTCTATTTGTATTAAAAAAATCTCTGATAGGGCAATAAAACTGATTATCCTGATATCATCTGAAATTTGGAGAGCTTAATCTTTTGGTTGAGATTTAAATAATATTCTAAAATATTTAATCCCATTCTTTATCCCACTGTGATGAACCAATGTTCCCAGTATTGTTTTTTGGAGAAAACAACAGAGAAAGCATGGTTTCAAGACTTGACTCAACTCTACTTCAGGCTGTAACTGTTGAGTTCTTAAAATTCCTTATCAAAAGCCAAGTGTGGTGGTGCACACCTGTAATCCCAGTACTTGGGAGACAGGAGGATTGCAAATTTGAGGACAGCCTCAGCAAGTAGTGGGAATCTTATCAGCCTAGCAAGACCTTGTTTCCAAATAAGAAATAAAATTGGGCTGGAAATGTAGCTCAAAGGTAGAATGCATCTTGGTTCAATCCCCAGTACCACCCCCAAAAAAATTCTCATCAAATGTTAGACTAAGTTAATAGCAAAAATAAACAACCACTGCATCTTGCCTGTAAGGCAGTCATCTGGCTAGCTTCCTTGCTTCTGGAAACTTAGAACACTCACAGTGACAGACTTATGTAGAAGGAACTGAATACACATTTATAAGGAATGAGTGTTATGCATAGTACAAAACAAGAACACTGGAATCTGGAGGAGAAGGTCATCTCTAATCTGAGCCTGAACAGGAGAAAACTCAGAGCAAGAAAAGGAGTCTAAAGCCATTTTAAGCAGGGGACCCAATGAGGAAGGCATGGATGTGGGAAAATGTGTATTGTATTCAGACCAGTGAGCAAACTGTGTGTCTTCTACACAAGCTGTATGAAGGGGAGAAATGGTCACAGCAAACATTGGAAAGTGGGGTTGAGCCTATAGCAGCTGCTGGTTGTCTGCTCCGAAATCAATTCCTTGTCTTCCTGTTTTTAATCAAAATACTGATTTTTTATAAGGTCCATTAACATTTGGGACAAAATACCACATTTTATCAGCTTCCTTTGCAGCTAGTTCTAACCAAGTGATTAGTTTCTGGCCAATGAAAGTAAGACAAAGTGTCCTGTGGGGTTCTGGGTAGTCACTCTGAAAGGAATGCCACAAAATACCACATGCAATGGGAGCCAAAGTCTTAAAGAAAGAGTCTTGGTAGAAATACCTAGAGCAAGGTGTGAAAAGGTGAAGGGCAGGTCCTTGTCCTTCACCCAGCACCAAATGCCAGCTGTGATCTTTGTGGAAAACAAGTTTTAAGAAGAAAACAAAGGAGACACTTCCACGAGAACCTTGGGACACCCTGGTGCACAGATAATGCTTTTGGATGCCCAAGTGAAGTGAGGGACTATGTGAGCAAAGAGGATCTTGCTCTAAATGATGCATGAGGCAGTTCCAAGCGAATGGAAGATAAATGTGTGCTATATTGGCATCTCACAGGCTCACAGACTTGGAATGTACTAGAAAAGAATCAACAAGCCGGGCGTGGTGGTGCATGCTTGTAATCCCAGCGTTCGGGAGGCTGAAACCAAAGGATCACAGTTCGCGGACAGCCTCAGCTACTTAGTGAGGCCATCCGCAACTCAGTGAGATCTGGTTTCAAAATAAAGAATAAAAAAAAAAAAAAATAGGGCATGGGGTGTAGCTCGGAGGTCGAATGCCCCTGGGTTCCATCCCCAGACCCGAAAAAAAGAAAAGAAAAGAAAAGAAAAGAAAAGAAAAGAAAAGGAAAGAAAAGGAAAGAAAAGAGAAAAGAATCAACATTCTTTGGCAGAGAATCTGAAGCCATCCTTATGTAGTGTCACAAATCTGACTTTGATGGCATGGACATCAAAATGAAGCTCTAGAAGCTAAATATGGTGGCACACATCTATAATCCCAGGACATGGGAGGCTGAGACAGGAGGATCACAGGTTCAAAACTAGCATGGTAACTTAGGAAGAATCTGCTTCAAAATTAAAAAAATAAAAAGTGCTGACAGTATATCTCACTGGTAAAGCATGCCTGAGTTTAATCCCCAGTATCAAAAAAAAAAAAAAAAAGCTCTCTCTAGAGCAGAACTGGTTGTGAGCTCATGGAAGTCCCCATGAATGAAGTACCTGAGGAGCAACTAAGTAATACCAGGCTATGAGCAGAGTGGCTGAAGACTTGGATTATGTGGAAAAGCATGAGCTATTAATATCAATTTATTATCGTATTATTCTAATCTACAGAAACCACCTGCTACATAAATGTCAGTGTTTCTAAGACAAAAGCCACCACAAAAGCAACAAAGGAAAAACAGCCAGATACTTCTGGCTTGAGGACATCTCAAGGTTAGTCTCAAGCCAGGGCATCCTCCGTGGCTTGAGACTCCCTCTCTGGGAACCAGAGGCTGATTGGTTAGTAATGGTGATTAGCAAAGGTGAGTGACTAGCAGTGGTGACTCAAAACAGGAGATAGCTCTGCTATGGGGAAGGAGGACTGGACTTCCTTAGACAACTCAGACCCCTAGGTAAGGGCATGGACTCAGGAGACAACTCAGGGATGAAAATGGACCCCAACTTTGAGAAGGCCTTACTTCTTTGCACAAATTGTTTCAAGACCCTCCAGAGTCTCTAGAACAGGAACAACCTGGAATATGCAGAGCCAGGGCCACACTGCTTGCAGGGATGAGGCGCATCTCTCCTGCAGCCCCCAGTGCAGGGAGGACCAGAGGGTCTCAGTGTCAAAGAGTTCCTATTTAAATACATGGAAATTGAATGATACACTATTGAATGAGGAGTGGGTAAAATCAGAAATAAGGGGAGAAATGAAGAAATTCCTGGAATTAAATGAAAATAGAGACACAACATACCAAAATCTATGAGATACTTTGAAGGTGGTGTTAAGAGGAAAGTTTATAGCACTGAGTGCCCACATAAGAAAAACAGAAATTTGTCAAATAAATAACCTAATGACACATCTCAAGGACCTACAAAGACAGCAAAAGTCTAATCCCAAAGCCAGCAGAAGGCAGGAAATTATTAAAATCAGAGTAAAAATAAATGAAATAGAGAATAAAAAACAATATAAAAGATCAACAAAACAAAAAGCTGGTTCCTTGAAAAAATTAATAAGATTGACCAACCCCTGGACAACCTAACCAAAAGAAAGAGAAAATCAAATCAAATTATTAAAATCAGAAATGAAAAAGGAGACATCACCACAGACAGTGGGGAAATTCAAAGGATTATCAGAAACTATTTTGAAAAGTTATACTCCAAAAGACTGGAAAACATGAAAGAAAAAGGTTTCTAAGCACATATAACCTACCTAAATTGAGCAAAGAGCACATAGCAAGCCTAAACCAACCAACAGCAAGCAAAAAATGGAAACAGCAATAAAAATTTGGCCATCAAAGAAAAGCCCAGGCCCTGATGGGTTTCCAGCTGAATTCTACAAAACTTTCAGAGAAGACTAATCCCAATACTCCACAACTTGTTCTGGTAAATTGAAAGAGATGGAATTCTTACAAACTCCTTCTATGAGGCCATTAACACATTAATGTCACAACCAAATAAAGATACCTCAAGAAAAGAAAATTATAGACCAATATCTTTGATGAAAATAGATGCAAAAATTCTAAACAAAATACTAGCTATATGTATTCAAAACCATATCGAGAGAATTGTACACCACAACCAAGTTGGTTTCAACCCTGAAAAACAAGGCTGGCTCAACATATGCAAATCAATACATGTTATTCACCACATAAATAGAACTGAGAACAAAACCCAAATGATCATACCCATAGATGCTGAAAAAAGCATTTGACAAAATCCAACACCCATTTATGTTAAAACAACAACAACAACAACAACAACAACAACACTGCAGCCGGGCATGGTGGCGCATGCTTGTAATCCCAGCATTCGGGATGCTGAGACCAGAGGGAGAAGGGAAGATTGCGGTTCGTGGACAGCCTCAGCTACTTAGTTTGCAGACAGCCTGAGCTACTTAGTGAGGCCCTCTACAACTCAGTGAGACCCGGTTTCAAAATAAAGAATAAAAAATAGGGCAGGGGGTGTAGCTCAGAGGTTGAATGCCCCTGGGTTCCATCCCCAGACCCCCACAAAAAAAAAAATCACTGCAGAAAATTAGAATAGAAGGAATGCATCTCAACATCATTAAGGCAATATATAATAAGCCCAAAGCCAACATCATAGTGAATGGGAAAAAGTTGCAAGAATTTTCTCCAAAATCAGGAACAAACAAGGTTGCCCACTATCACCACTCCTTTTCAATATAATACTCAAGACTTTTGCCAAAGCAATAAAACAAGATAAGGATATCAAAGGAAGTCAAATAGGGAAAGAAGAATTAAAATTATCTTTGTTTGCAGACAACATGATCCTATACCTAGAAGACCCAAATATCTCATCCAAAAGATTACTGGAGCTGGTTAATGTGTGACTGTAGCATAAGGTTTGTGGAGGAAAAAGGGCGAACAAGTTCACAGAGCCTTAACCCATTGGCTAATAGGGCTTGGAAATATAGTCTAGGTTACAAGGAGTATTTAATACTTCTTCCTCCTTTATTCAGGGTATTCATGATTATGGACCAAATCTTTAGCAAAATAACATGGCAGAGGCCATAGAGTAGAATTGAGTTTGAAGAAAACTAAACTGGTTCCCCAGACATCTTAATGATGACACAAATTATAGTTACAATTTAGTTCAAAGCACCTACAAACTCTGGAGGATGTAAAAACAAACATCAGAATACATTCCTTGCACAAAAAAGTTTATAGTTCAGCAGGAAAGAGATAATGTTGAAAGAGCTGTTGCAGTTCACCATCCAGGGAATTTGGTCTGGGAAGCACAGTGCTGCAGGCACAGTGAGCAGGAGAATCTGCCTGTGATGTTGGGGGCCCTAAAAGAAAGGCCCTACTTTTTTTTGTGTGTGTGGTACTAGGGATAGAACCCAGGGATATTCTACCTCTGAGCTACACCCCCAGCCCTATTTTTTATTCTTTATTTTGAAACAGAGTCTCACTGAGTTGCACAGAGCCCCACTAAGTAGCTGAGCTGCCTGAGAACCATAATCCTCCTGTCTCGGCCTCCCAAATGCTGGGATTACAAGCATGCGCCACCATGCTTAGCAAGGCACCACTTCCGAAACTTGAAGCAAAGCAGCATCCAGGCAAGTACAGCAGGGACTTAGCACTGTAAACATCATGTGGGAAGACAAGGAATATTGGGGATTATACATGAATCCAGTGGGCTTGAGTGTGGAGGAGGAAGAGCTGGGTTTCTATTTCATTTTTTTTCTATCTTTCCTCTCCTTCCCCCATTGTTTTTTTTTTTTTCTCTTTCATTTTTTGCTCTGTGAATCACATTTGTCTCCCACAGTGGTCTTAGGAAATAATTGGAGGAATAGAACGTAAGAAGGAATGGGATTAGAAGAAGGCAAAAACAAAGTAGAAGTAAGGAAGGAGAGGAAAAAATGAATAGAGAAGAAAGAAGGGGGAGAGGGTTGGGAGACATTGCAGGGAAAGAGGAACATAACTTCAGAGATTCCTAAGGCACAGTGCTGTGGTGGGGAGCAGCAAAACCCAAAAGTATTTCTGAGAGAATCCTTAAATAGGACTCAGAAAGAACAGCCATTAATCATCACGCCTACCTCATTTAATCCTCACAAAATATTATTATGCTATTATTATAATATAACTGTTACTGTGATGTTGTTATTGCATCAGTGAATATGGTTGCATTGTTTAGAAGGACATGAAGGCTTTGGAAGGCTGAGTGGCTAAGCTGACACAGCTGGTAACTGGTGGTACACCTGAGTCTGCTTTACAATCTCTGCTCCTTCAAGACCAGAGGACACCGGGGGAAAGAGCACAACCTGCAGCTTCCTCCGCACCTTGCTCAAAGCTCTCCATGAAGCTGAGAAGGGAGTCATCTGCATTCCAACATAAATAAAGCCCCTGGAAGTCATATACTATTCACACTAAGAAATATCTTTTGCCTACCCCTGGCTCTACATAATATCTATGATTATTAAGCATGAAGAAATAAGAAAAAAGATACATAAACTTTGACTTTCATCTACAACCTCAGAGTCACCAGTAGTTTACTAGTGATTTTCAATATATAGTACAATACACACACACACACTTAAATATAAAGTTTTTTTATAATGTGATCATACTATGTATATTCATTTTCTTGCATATTAAACATAAAAATATATCCTGGATTTACTTGATTCCTCATACTTGATGGATAGTAATTATTATAAGGATATATATTTTTATCTACTTCTCTATTAATGACCTTAAATTTTTATAATCATAGATAAGCAGGGTGGTGCACACTTACTGTACTTGGGAGGCTGAAACAGGAGGATCACAGGTTTGTGGCCAGGCTCAGAAACTTAGTGAGACCCTGTTTCAAAATTTAAAAAATAAAGTAAGGCTTGGAGCATAGCTCAGAGGTAGAATACCCCTGAGTTCAAACCCCAGTACCATACACACACAAAAAAAATTACAGTCACAAATAATTTTATATTACCCCTTCTGAATTAGAAACCAAGTCTAAAAAAGTAGACTGCCTTCAATCCTGGATCAGTCCATCTATGGCACATGAGCTTGTAACAACAGCACAGTTTCTTTTAAGGAGTAGCCAGTCAGTGAAGAAATAGTCAGATGCCGGAACTGCATAAAGCCAGAGAGCAGGATTCACCCACCTCCCAACACCTGGTTCATAGGACTGAGAAACTGCTCTGGTTCTATCTAATGTCCTTGGGTTTAAATTTTTTTTTGGTGGTGGTACTGGGGTTCCTGGAAGCCCTTCTACCTCCAGGCTACACTCCCAGACCTATTCTTACAGTTTTATTTGGAAACAGGGTCTCCTAAGCCAGCGCGCGCGGCTGGCTTCGAACCTGCGCGATCCTCCTGTCTCTGCCTCCCAAGCGCGGGGATTACAAGCGTGCGCCACCACTCCCGGCATCCTTGGGTTTAAACTTAAAGGACTCCCTTCAAACAGGACACATCTTGTAACCAACTCCCTTTGTTTTTGTTTATCTGGTGCCGTGGTTTGAATATGTGTGCAATCCCATTTATTAATCTTCATTTTAATTACCTCAGCTTTGGACCTATGCCCTCCTCTAGTAACTTCAAAATTTCAGGTCTAATTTCCAATTCTTTAATGCACCAATAAAATTAATTTTTAAAGCCAAAAATCATTACAGAATTTCACATTTGAAGTGAAAATGCCATTGAAGCATCCTACAAATTTTAATATCTGAACAAGTAAACATCAGTCTCCATAACCCACAGAGGCAAAAAACTTCTGGAGTCTTTATTCTTACTAAAGTAGAAAAGGTCTCGGAGGCCCAAAAGTGAGGCAGCCACAGTGGGCGATGTCCAGCCAGACCAGGCCATTTCTTGCTGTGACCTCACAAGGAGTCACTATGAGGGAGCCTCAAGCCCCAGCTATATAAGGCTCTTGCTACTGCTGGGTTTTGTCCAGCTCTTGGTGGTGAACCTGTTAGGTTCACAGTTAGCTTGTTTGGCAGTGTGGTGAGTTGGGTCTGATTTGTAGGTTTGTGTTTTGGCTTTGTTGTTTTGTGTGTGGCTTTGTTTGTTTGGGTTTATTTTGTTTTACTTTTGTATGTTGGGTTGTTGTTGTTTGTTTTGTAGTTTCTCTTGTGGCTGTCAATGGACAGTGCCAGGCCTCTCAGCCAGCCATCCTGGTGAGGATGCCCTCAGGGGCAACTGTGAGATCTTGAAGGACACTAGTGAGGGCAGCTTTGTTCAGATCACACTGACCCACCATATCCTCACTGAGACCAAAGTGGTTGTGAAGGTCCTAAGGACAGGTATAAACTCCCCATCATTAGAATGAGTGCTGTAGATGATCCAGCTGTTTCAGACTGTAGATACCACCAACTACTTTCACCTGGTGATGGAGCACATGTGTGGAGGGCACCGGCTGCCAACTAAGACTACCTGGAGATGAGGCACAGTGCAGAGGGCACTGGATCACTGGCCACAGACTACGTTTGTTTAACTTTGTACAAACAGTGCACAGCATGATGCAATGAAAAAATACTCTTGAGAATTTATTTCTGTTCTTGAAAGGTGAGCAGGGAGAAGGCAAGAAAACCAACTCCCTAAATCAAACTAAGTTTCTCCTTTTATTTTATGTTTACAAGGTTATGATTAGGTTATTAAGTTTTTATCTCTAGCTATAGAAGTAGGGCATTGTGTTAGAAATGTTTTAGAAGGTGAGTTTTTGGTAGTTTTTGCAAGGGCATTGGAGATCACTGCCTTCAGATTTTCCCTAGGGAAGCCTCCTATCCTTCAGCAAAGTAAGCCTCAATTACAGAACAGAGTGACATAGCTTAGACAGCAGAGATACACCAAGGTCACTGCCTTCAGTTCCCTCAAGATAGACTGCCTTCTGCCAAAGCAAGCAAGAAGCTTATAAATTCTTTAACCAATGCTGTTTAGACTTAGAACAGTTTCCCACATTTCCTCCTTCTTTGTTCTGAGATGATATAGCTTTATGAAGGAAACAAATTTTTTGTTGTCTTGTGATGATGTTGAATCACACCCTAGAGTATCTTTATTACTACAAAAGTCAATAGAATTAGTATAGCAACTCCTGGCTAAACCCTTTAAATAATTTTAAAAATATATAACCAACTTTCCTGAGCATGGTGGTGCAGGGTTGTAATCACAGCATTTGGGTAGCTGAGACAGGAAGGAGGATTGCGGTTTGAGGCCATCCTCAGCTACTACTTAGTGAGACCCTTTGCAACTTAGTGAGACCCTATTTCAAAATAAAGAATTAAAAAATAGGGGTGGGAGTGTAGCTGAGAGGTAGAATGCCCCTGGGTTCAATCCCCAATGCCACAAAAAATAAATAAATAAATAAATAAATAAATAAATAAATAAATAAATAAATCCAACTTTAACCAACATGCAAAAAAAAAAAACTTTTATAAGCTTTATCCTCCACAAACATTGTACAACTTACTCAAACCTTTTAAAGCTTGCCCTTGTGTGTCTGCCCTTGCAGGGAAGGGGGGGAGGTGCTGGGGATTGAACCCAAAGGCATTCAAGACTCTGAGCCAAACCATTAGTCTATTTTATTTTTTATTTGGAAACAGAGTCTCCCTAAGTTGAAGAGGGCCTGCAACTTGCTTTTAACCTTCAGATTTTATCCTAGTCTTTACTTTCCCACTTGAGACAATATTTAGAATAAACTTTACTGTATAAGATTTTTTAAACCCCAAAATATATTTTTTTCTTTTTACCTTTTTTACCAAAAATGTTTATATTTAGTTAATTTTTTTACATCTCTCTCATTCTTATATACTGGTTTCTTTTTACCTTAATTCCTTCCTTAAAGTTACATTTTGAAACAATCAAAATATTTTATATTGGGATACAATTTTATATTGGGACACAATATTTTTTAGCAAAACAAGAAACAAATTAAGATCATTTATTTGTTTCACAGTGGCCTGGATTTTAAAGAGACACATTATTTTAGATATTTATATTTTAGCCTGTACTGACTAAAATAACTAACTTTTAAGCAGCCTTTAATAGCAAAATCAACACAGTTTAAGCAGAAAGACAAGAGAAGAGAAAAAGTAGAAGTTTTTAAAAACACTTATAAATATGTGGTTGCTATGATTATCAAAGATCAAAACATTAAGGGTATAGAGAACTTTGTTTATAAGAGACAACCTGATTCCCCTTTTTTAATTTGATGTGCCCTTTTTAAAATAGTTTGTAAAGAATATACCACATATCTAGAATCAGCCATTATATTTAATAGGGAATTGTAAATAAAGAATGGCCATAGCCAGTTTTGACTTTTGAGTTGAGGAATAAATTTTGGAAGTTTGGGAATTTTATTGGTCAGTAAACCAGGTAATTGTTGTTTTTTGGGATTTACCAGAGTCATTTATGAATATAATTAAAGCAAGATAAGGGTAGGTAATATTATTTGAGGCAGATCATTCATGTTTAATATTTTAACTTATAAATAATTTATATTTTTAAAGATATATATTTAAGCCAGGCATGGTGGCACATGCTTGTAAAATCCTAGTACTTGGGAGGCTGAGACAGAAGGGTTGCAGACTCAAGGCCAGCCTTGGCTATTTAGTGAGACCTTGTTTCAAATTAAAGAATGAAAAATAGGACCAGGGTATACTCAGATGTAGAATGCCCCTGGGTTCAATCCTCAGTACAGCAAAAAGTTATAAATAAGATATTTATTTATAAGAGTTTATCCATTTATATTTGCCTAATTTAGTCCTTTTTATTAGTTATTTTAGATTATCCATGAAAACCAAGATATCAAACAAGCATAGTTAGCACTTTAAGCCACCATTCCTGTAAAGGAAAAAAATCTAAACAAAAATGGTCATTATACTTTATACTTTAAATATCCAACAAAATGGACAGATAAATTCTGATTGTCTAACTAACATTCTGGGAAAGAATCATGTTAGTAATTTTTGAAACATCACTTTATTTTACCAAAAAATATGTATTTATTTTTACCAAAAATATAAGTTATTTTTTAAGATTTTAAGTCATATGAACTAAAAGGTATTTGGATTTTTTGTGGGGTTGAATTGAATATAGAGGCAGTCTATCTCCAAGCTATGCCCCCAGCCCAATTTTTTATTTCTTTATTTGGAAACAGGGTCTCACTAGGTTTCTGAGAGCCTTGCTACATTGCCAAGGCTGGCTTTGAACCTGCTGTTCTCCTATCTCAGCCTCCCAAGTACTGGGATTACAAACATATGCCACCACACCCTGCTTGGATTCATTTATGTTGTTGTTATCATTGTTTTCAATTTATGAGCACTGTTTTATCTATATAAGCCAATTTGGGTACCCTTACACAGTAGACAGATAAAACACTTGTAGATACAAAAACATACATAAAGAGATTCTAAACAAATGTTATGTGTTATATTCCCACAGATACAGGGAAAAAAGAGCTACAGATATTTATTAAACATAGTACCAGATCTAATTTTAGAAATTAAAACACAACCACTGGGCGTGGTGGCGCATGCTTGTAATCCCCGCTCTTGGGAGGCGGAGACAGGAGGATCGCACAGGTTTGAAGGCAGCCGCGCTGGCTTAGGAGACCCTGTTTTCAAATAAAAATATAAAATAGGTCTGGGAGTGTAGCCCAGAGGTAAAAGGGCTTCCAGGAACCCCAGTACCACAAGAAAGAAAGAAAGAAAGAAAGAAAGAAAGAAAGAAAGAAAGAAAGAAAGAAAGAAAGAAAGAAAGAAAGAAAGAAATGTGATGAGCCCCACCCATTGCCTGCTAGCTCGAAGACCTAAGAAGGCGCCGAGCGGAAGCTCTGTGAGGCCCATTAAGCAGTAAACAACTTTCAGGAAGTCCGGTAACCGGAGCATGGGGCGCACGGGAACACAACATGCCACTGTTTGTAACCAATGAGCTATTTTCGTCATCATGCATGGAGCGCGTGATCTGAGTGCTGATTGGCTGCTTGGGATATATAAGCGGGGAGCGGGGAGCGGGAGGAGAGAGTATGTAAGAGCCTGGGATAATAAAGAGTCCGAAGAAGATCGTCTCCGGTGTCGTGCTTGAAAGCGGCAAGTGGTGGCCCGTACGGGGAATCTCTCTCAACGAGACGGTCAGAACTTTGGACTTTCCAGGGCAGCCGGCTGGTAAGTTCTCCTGTGAAGAGGGAGGCTCTACAAAGTAGAGGATCATAAGATTGTTCTTTCCCAACTCCGTTTGAGGACGAAGGGGAGCTCCTTTGAGGGGAGGATTTATAGGGTAGTATACTCTCAGGCTGGACCTGAGGCTGAATAGGTATGGGAAATAATCCATCTCATCCAATACAAAAGGCTTTAAAAGCCTTATTAAATGGAAAGGGGTTAAAACTTAGGGATAAGACTATTCAGGGTTTTTTGAGCCAAGTGGATGAGGTGGCCCCTTGGTTTGCAGTATCAGGAAACTTGACCCTGGCAAGTTGGGATAAGTTAGGGAAGGATATTGAAAGGGCAGAGAAAGACAATCAAGTCACGGGAGG
Source organism: Muscardinus avellanarius (assembly GCF_963383645.1). NCBI lineage: Eukaryota > Metazoa > Chordata > Mammalia > Rodentia > Gliridae > Muscardinus > Muscardinus avellanarius. The sequence goes on along the minus strand of NC_137790.1, from coordinate 91,027,559 downwards.
AACTTATCCTTTGTGGCGCCTCGTCAGGGCATGTTTGGAGCAGAAATACTACAAACCGCTAGTGCGAGAGGGACAAGCGGCACTTGATCTGTTAAAAGAGGAACGGTCCACTTCCTCTCACCCAGCTAGTGAACTAGGCTCTGAAGGGGAGGGGGACTCGGACGAGGAACTTGCGGCAATAGAGGAGGGAGTCAGCAGATTAACCCTAGCTACGGGCCCCTCGCAGGGCTCTGTTCCTCCGCCCTATAATCCCTCAGCTCCAGGACAAAGCGGAGGCCGCTCCTTTAATGAAAAGGTATGGCGTGAGCCGGAAATGTTACTATCCAGACAGGCTTTTCCCGTGTTTCAACCACAAGGAGGAGGACCTCGGTATCATGAGCCTTTAGATTATAAGCTTGTAAAACATATTGCTGAGTCCGTGCGGACTTATGGTACCAATGCTGCATACACCGTAGCCACCTTAGAAAGCATTTACAGGTATGCCATGACCCCTGGAGATTGGCAGAACTTGGCCCGAGCGGCTTTGACCCCAGGACAGTATTTAGATTGGAAGGCTTTCCTTATTGAGTTCGCAGCAGAGCAAGCAGCGGTGAATCAGGCCGCAGGACAACCTGCCTGGAATTTGGATATGCTTTTGGGACAGGGACAATTTGCTAACAACCAGACCTGTTACCCTCAACAAGTGTATGATCAGATAAACAATTTGGCCACCAGGGCATGGAAAAGTTTGCCTAATAAAGGGGAGGTGTCAGGCAATCTTACTAAGATAATTCAAGGTCCCACTGAGCCTTTTTCTGATTTTGTGGCTAGGATGGTAGAAGCTGCTGGACGAATATTCGGGGATGTCGATGCAGCCATGCCACTTGTTAAACAGCTTATTTTCGAACAATGTAATACTGAATGCAGACAAGCTATAAATCCATATAAAAATAAAGGTTTAGAAGTATGGATGAAGTTATGTAGAGAACTCGGCGGACCTTTAACCAACTCGGGGCTCGCTGCAGCTATCATGCAAGCATCTGGCAGGCAAAAGGGCAATAACAACACCCGACTAGGAAATTGCTTTTCATGTGGGGCGGCAGGGCATTTAAAAAGAGATTGCCCAAAACGAGGCTCTCTCTCTCAAAAGAGCCCACCAGACCTATGTAAGAGATGTAGAAAAGGTAGACATCCCGCCTCAGAGTGCCGGTCCGTTAAGGATATTGACGGCAATATCCTACCGTCCCATGATCAGTCGGGACAGGGTCGCCCGCTGTCAAAAATCGGGAAACGGGGCCCCCATCCCCAGGGCCCTTACAAGTATGGGGGCCAACAAATGTACAATGCTATAGAGACACACCAAACACCCCAATGGCCCAATCTCCAACCGCCCAAGGAATCCGGAGAGCCACTCCCGGTTCAGCGGGATTGGACCTCTGTGCCACCACCCGGCTGGTATTAACCCCTCGAATGGGAATTCAAATTATGTCGACTGATATGTCAGGGCCATTACCCCCAGAAACGGTGGGCATAGTTTTGGGGCGATCATCATCCACCATGAAAGGCCTAATAACTCATCCTGGAGTTATTGACCAAGATTATGAGGGCGTTATAAAGGTTATGGTCTCCGCCCCCAGAGGAATTGTTGCCATCTCTCCTGGTGATCGGATAGCGCAGCTGTTATTATTACCTAGTCTACATTCTCTCTTCCCTTCAAAAAAGGAGCAGCGAGGAGAAAAAGGGTTTGGGTCCTCTGGTACTAATATAATATCTCTCGCCTTTGATATGGGAAAACGACCTTTAATTACTTTGAAAGTGGAGGGAAAGCCGATTCTAGGATTGCTTGATACAGGGGCAGATACTAGTGTAATTGCTTCTAAGGATTGGCCCCCCGCCTGGCCCATAAAAAAGGCTGACACACAGCTTAGAGGATTAGGATACATTAAAACACCTGATATTAGTGCTAGACCCCTTCATTGGGAGGACCAAGAAAAACATTCTGGGACCTTTACACCCTATATGCTGGAAATTCCGGTCTCCTTGTGGGGTCGAGATCTACTTCTGGACATGGGATTCCGATTACATAATGAATATTCTCCCCAGGCGCTACATATGCTTAACAAGCAAGGTTTTCATCCATCATTTGGATTAGGGCGAAACCTACAGGGACGGAGGAGCCCTGTCCCCACTGAAGGACAAAACACTAAACAGGGATTGGGTTTTGTGGAGTAGCCACTGGGGAGGCAATTCCCATCACTTGGAAGACGGGGGATCCAGTATGGGTTTCCCAGTGGCCTCTCCCCCGTGAAAAATTGGAAGCAGCAAAAGAGTTAGTAAAAGAACAACTAAAATTAGGACATATCCAATCAACCACATCACCCTGGAATACCCCTATATTTGTAATAAAGAAAAAATCAGGAAAATGGAGACTGTTACATGATCTCCGAGCCATAAATGAACAAATGCAAGTTATGGGACCAGTCCAACGTGGACTCCCCCTTCTTTCAACTATTCCAAAATTCTGGCCAATTATAGTGATTGATATAAAAGATTGCTTTTTCTCTATACCATTAAATCCTCTAGATACCCCACGTTTTGCTTTTACTGTGCCATCCCTAAACCAAGAGCAAATTGACCAGAGATATGAGTGGAGAGTGCTCCCCCAGGGTATGGCGAATAGCCCCACTCTTTGTCAACTATATGTGGATGCTGCCTTACAACCTGTTAGGGATAAATTCCCTCCATTGTGTTGTCTCCATTATATGGATGATATCCTATTAGCCTGTGAGAATGAAAAGGTATTGGATGAAGCATATTGTGTGCTTGTTAAAGCCCTTGAGGAAAAGGGCTTAGTTATAGCATCTGAAAAGGTTCAAAAGGGCACCGTCACCCATTTTTTGGGAAATATTCTTTATCCCAATTTTGTCACGCCTCAAAAGGTCACCATTCGTACAGACCAGTTACACACTTTAAATGATTTTCAAAGGTTATTAGGAGATATTAATTGGATACGTCCTGCTTTGGGAATCCCAAATTTTATGCTAAAACCTTTATATGATATCCTCAAAGGAGATTCTTCCTTAACCTCTCCTAGAATGCTGACTGCTGAAGCCCGGGAAGCCTTAAGTTTGGTAGAACAAGCTTTAACTAAGGCTTCCCTTAAGCACATTTCACCGAGGGATTCTATTTGGGCATGCATACTGGCTACTGAGCTCCAACCCACTGGGGTCTTATGGCAACAAGGACCTCTATTATGGATTCATCCTAAACTATCTCCTCAAAAGGTTATTGAGTATTATCCCTCTATGGTGGCAAAGGTTGCTGTTCTTGCCATACAGCAATGTATTCAACATTTTGGCCAAACCCCTAATAAGCTTATTGTTCCCTATAGTAAACACCAAATATTAATTTTACAAACCTCCCTGGATGATTGGGCTATATTACGATGTGTGTTTAATGGAGAGATAGATAATCACTTACCTAGAGATCCTATATTACATTTTGCAACTCAACATCCTATTATCTTTCCAACCATAACCAGAAGAACACCTATACCCTTCGCTATCAATATTTTTACTGATGGATCAAAATCTGGCCTTGGAGCTTTTATGATAGAAGGACAAAAACCCATCGTTGTTCAATATCAGCATATATCACCTCAGCTAGTTGAACTAAATATTATATTAGAAGTGTTTGAGAGATATGATTCTTCTTTTAATTTGTTATCGGACTCCTCCTATGCTGTAGAGATGATAAAGTCCCTTGAATGTGCGGGGCAAATATCAACACATACGCCCATCCACTACTTGGCATCTAAAATTCAACATTTAATTTTGATGAGGAAAAATCCCTTTTATGTACAACATATTAGGGCACATACAGGCTTACCAGGGCCTGTTGCCCAAGGTAATGATTATGTAGATAAGCTTACGAAGATGCCCATGATTTTCTCTCTCACCCCACTTCAACGGGCACAAGATTTTCATCGCCAGTTTCATGTAAATGCTAAAACTTTACAGATTAAATTTAAAATTCCTCGTTGTCAAGCCCGTGACATCATCAAGGCCTGTGGTACTTGTGCACCCTTTATCCCTTCTTCTAATGTTGGTGTTTGCCCACGTGGGTTGCTCCCCTTACATTTATGGCAAATGGATGTGACCCATATACCTGAATTTGGCTCTGTTAAGTATGTACATGTTTCTGTTGATACTGTTTCTGGAATTATATATGCTTCTACTCACACAGGGGAAAAAGCTCGTGACGTTATCGCTCATTGTCTTGAAGCTTGGGCAGCATGGAATGTGCCAAAAGAAATAAAAACTGATAATGGTCCGGCTTATACCTCACAAAAATTTCAGTCTTTCTGTAAACAGATGGGCGTAACATTAAAACATGGCCTTCCATATAATCCTCAAGGACAGGGCATTGTTGAACGCGCCCATCGCACAATAAAAGAATGTCTAATAAAACAAAAAGGGGGAATAGGTGAGAATCTGAAACCAAGGCAGCGATTATCTTTGGCACTTTTTACTTTAAATTTTTTTAATTTAGATATTAATGGCAAATCGGCCGCAGATCGCCATTTTTGTCCTTCTAGTATTCCCCATGATATGGTAAAATGGAAAGATGTCCTCACCGGAAAATGGAAGGGACCTGATCCGGTGCTCACATGGGCCAGAGGCTCTGTTTGTGTTTTCCCACAGGACGGAACCGATCCGATTTGGATCCCAGAGAGACTGACTCGTCAAATAATATCGCAAGATGGCGCCTCAGGGATGGATACACCTGATCACCATGCTGATCTGGACAAAACCAGTATGGAGTGAGCAACAATGGAGTAATTGGAGCTGGGAGTTTGATAAACTCACCGAACAATTACGTGCTGAAATCATCAAGGTCAACACCACCCGAATCGACCCCAAAGTGGCCCAAACGCTGGTGTCCCGGATCCAGAAGGCAGCATTCCATCTAAAAGAATGGGCCGGGTTGGGAGCATTGGGATTTTGTTTTGTTTTCCTGTGCATTCTATGTCTCTGTTGCCTGAGACGTTTATTTCTGCAGAGGGCCAAGGATCAGATGCTCCTAGCTCAGGCTTTCATGGCGGTTGAAGCAGGACAATCGCCTACTGTTTGGCTAGCCGCAATGGAAAAATCATAAAGCAGAATGTCAGCAAGGACTGCACTTGGGACCCCGGGAGGGTGCATCCCAAGGAGGATATGCTCAGCTGCATACGGGTTACCACTGTATTGCTCGCCCGTCCCTGCAAAAAAGGTGGTGGCAAATAATTGCATAAACTATAGCAGGGGTTGAGTCCTCTATCCTCTTCTGCTTAAAAACAAAAAGGGGGAACTGTGATGAGCCCCACCCATTGCCTGCTAGCTCGAAGACCTAAGAAGGCGCCGAGCGGAAGCTCTGTGAGGCCCATTAAGCAGTAAACAACTTTCAGGAAGTCCGGTAACCGGAGCATGGGGCGCACGGGAACACAACATGCCACTGTTTGTAACCAATGAGCTATTTTCGTCATCATGCATGGAGCGCGTGATCTGAGTGCTGATTGGCTGCTTGGGATATATAAGCGGGGAGCGGGGAGCGGGAGGAGAGAGTATGTAAGAGCCTGGGATAATAAAGAGTCCGAAGAAGATCGTCTCCGGTGTCGTGCTTGAAAGCGGCAAAGAAAGAAAGAAAGAAAGGAAGGAAGGAAGGAAGGAAGGAAGGAAGGAAGGAAGGAAGGAAGGAAGGAAAGAAAAAAGAAAGGAAGGAAGGATATTAAAACACAATCTATTATAGTTGTCTTGTGGCATTGAGTAACAGATTATATAATAGAGGACCCAAATATGGAAACCTATATAGCATAGGCTGTCTGGGGCAAGGTCCACCAATTATGTCTGACATTGAATTAGTTGGTTTAGGTGGCCACTTGTTACCATGAGGCAGACCTCTATCAATCATCTCAACCACATTTTATTCCTCGGGAGGAAAAAAATCCAAGTATTTAGATTTTTATCATTTTTTATTTATAGAATAAGCTTTTATTTTTATTTGCATTAAGTCTAAGCCAGTTAACAAAAACTAGGTTGTTTTTAAGTTGTTTGTCTTTTGCTTATTTAATACGAACTTAAGGGATCATTTTTCTTGGGGGGATAGCATGATTTAAATTTTGTGGCTGGGCGTGGTGGTGCACACTTGTAATCCCAGCATTTGGGAGGCTGAGACAGCAGGCTCAGCTACTACTTAGGCCCTTTGCAACTCAGTGAGGCACTGTTTCAAAATAAAGAATAAAAGTAGGGCTGGTGGTGTGTGTAGCTCAGAGGTAGAATGCCCTCTGTCCATCCTCAATACTGCAAAAAATAAATAAATTTTGTAAAGCCTGAGACATGCATCTCTCATATTTAAAAGTCAGACACTTTATTGAGTGGTGGTGAGCAAGGAACAGCCAAGGGCTTTTCAATTAAAAGGGGTTAGTTATAGCTGATTGATATGAGCCATTTTTATGTTATACTTTATTTTTACTCTTGAAAGACCTGGAAGGGCAATAATTTATGTCTAGGCTGCTGTCCCTGAACCCTGACAGGAAATGCTTGTATTTTTTCAGTGATAGCAGCCTCTCCTAAGTAGGTAGGTACTACAGGCTCTGATCTTTCAGAAGTCCCCTTAGGGGAAAAGAGGGCAGAGGACAACACCAGTGGAGCTGGCAAGGGAAACTCTTCATCATTTGGGAAAGAGAATCCCTACTCTGAAGGAGGAACAGGAGGGGGGAAGAGGAGGAGGAGGAGGAGGAGGTGGTGGCAAGTTGCCCTCAGATAGAGCTGAGGAGTCAGATTCCTGTGAAGGAATATGGAAAGGTAACTCACCCTCAAGTAGGGATAAGGGCTCAGGTCCCCAAGAAAGAGCATGAAAAGGCAATCCACCCTCTAGTGGGAAAGAGGGAAGGGTCAGGACCATAGAAAAGGAGGTTGGAGAGGATATGGAGCAGCTCTGACTAGCCCCTGAGTTATTAGGGAGAATGGGGGTATCTTTTCCCTTTGCTTATGGTGGTGCTTTAAAGTTTTTCTAACCTGCTCCCATACTTCTAAAACTAAGGTTCACCTGAGAACAGTGGACAATACTGGATTACTGTCTGTAAGAGCTGAAGTTGTCCCTCTTTTACATGACATTGAGATGCCTTTAACAGTTGTTGTAATGTCTTAATAAATAGACCTGCTAGCCAGGCATGGTGGTGCACACTTGTAATCCCAGTACTTGGGAGGCTGAGAAAGGAGAATCGGGTTCGCAGCCAGCCTCGCTACTTAATGAGGCCCTCTGCAACTTAGTGAGACCCTGTTTCAAAAATAAAGAATAAAAAAACAGGCTAGGGGTATAGTTTGGAGGTAGACTGCCCCTGGGTTCAGTCCCCAGCACCACCACAAAAAATAAAGACCTTCTGCTCCCTATCCAGACTATTACCCATGTGAGAAATCCTTTCACTGAAAGTCCACTAATTGGCGACTATCCCAAGCAGGTGTCACTCTTCCTAACTAGGATTAAATAATGGGACCAGAGCGCTCTCTCTCTCTCTCTCTCTCTCTCTCTCTCTCTCTCTCTCTCTCTCTCTCTCTCTCTCTCTCCCCTCCCTCCCTGAATATGGCTCGTGAATTCTCATACAGGACACCGCTTGCTGGGCTCACAATGAAAAAATACTTTTTTTTTTTTTTTTTTTTTTTTGGTGGTACCGGGGTTCCTGGAAAACCTTCTACCTCCGGGCTACACTCCCAGACCTATTTTATATTTTTATTTGGAAACTTGGTCTCTTAAGCCAGCACGGCTGGCTTTGAACTTGCGCGATCCTCCTGTCTCCGCCTACCAAGCGCAGGGATTATAAGCGTGCGCCACCACGCCTGGCGAAAAAATACTTTTTATGTTTGGTCCAGAAGATGTAAGAGAGGAAAAGGCAAAAGGGACAATTCCCAAACAAAACTCAGCTCTTTCTCTTATTTCATGGTTACAAGGTTATGATCAAGTCATCAGGTTCTTTTCGTCTCTAGCTATAGAAGTAGGTCATTATGTTAGGGATATCTTAGAAGGTAGTTTTGCAAGGACATCAGAGATCACTGCCTTCGGCTTCCTCCTTAGGGCGGCCTTCTGTCCTTCAGCAAAGCAAGCTGAAACAAACACAGAACAAAGTGAAGTAGCTCAGATAGCAGAGATGCACCGAGTTGAAGATGCCTTCAGTTCCCTCCAGAAAGGCAGCATTCTGCCAAAGCAAGCAAGAAGCTCATCAGTCCTTTAATTAATGTAACCAATGCTTTTTAGACTTAGAACAATTAACAGCACATGTCTATCGGTGATGAAGCATCTGGCTCACTGGCCACCAACTACATCTACCTGGTGATGGAGCACCTGTGTGAAAAACACTGGCTCACTAGATCACTGGCCACTAACTATGTCTCCCTGCTGATGGAGCGTGCATGTGTGCAGATGGAGCTAACACTCTTCCTCACTGGTCACTGACTACTTCTACCTGGAGATGGGCATGTGTGTGAAAGTTCCTGGCTCACTGGCTGCTGACTAGGTCTACCTGGTGATGGAGCATGTGTGCAGAGTGCACTTGCTCACTGGCTCTCTAGTCTCCCACTAAGTCTACCTGGTGATGGAGCATGCATGTGGAGGGCACTGGCTCACTGGCCACTGACTACATCTACCTGGTGGGGCAGCGTGCGCTGGCTCACTGTGACCTGCATTTGTGAATTTGTTGCTGCTGCATGCTGGTCCCATTGATTCACCCTGGACCCAACCAATTAGTTCCACTGAAAAGGGAGCAGAAGTGCTGTGTATTAATTAACATCAAAGTATCTCCAGTAAAAGCAGACCGCTAAGAAGGACAATACCAACTCCCTGGACCCTGACATCAGCCAGCCCAGTGTGGACTCATAGCTGCAGGGGGGATGAGCAAACTGCCTGGGGCTTCTCCATGGGGATTACAGTCACAAGGTCATCTGGAGCCTCCTCCAGATGAGGGGCCCCTCTGTCCCACTGGAAAAAAACATCAGACACTTTTTCCTGGGAACCTTTCTCTCTCCTAAGATGGTTCTTAATAAATTTCTGTTTCTTATGAATCTTATAATAAAACTCATGATCCTTAAAGGTGGTGGGGAAATGTGATGTTAAGATTTATTTTTCCTGTTCTGGGAATTGAGTGCAGGGCCTCACGTATGCTAGACAAATGTTCTACTGCTCATCTATGTCCCAACTCCAAGGATCTTTGAAATCATGCCCTGTAGGATTTCTCAAAATGAAACTGCAAGATCAAAGTGTTTATATATTTCTTTATTTTAGTAGATAATCCTAAATTGTCTCAAAAATCTAAACTTAATTCTTCTTTAGCCAAGACTTAGGAGATCTAAGATTTTGGTAAAATTATCACCATACATGTAGAATTTCACAATGTTACAAAAACCAAGTTTCTTCCTTTTCTGAAAGGACCTGTATTTTTTTTCCAGAACAATTTGGAGTTTTACTGTAACTAAATGGAAGGCTTAGATATTTTAAAACCAGCTGCCTAGCCTAGATTCCATAAGAATGTCAACACAGGCAGAAGAATAGAAGGCCAAGGCCAAACTAAGCCTCCAAAGACAGGCAGAATCCCAGGATCCACACACAGAAGCAATCCCAAGTGGTCATTCAAACGGCAGCTCCAGGGCAGGGCCAGCAGTTCAAACCTGAGAGCTTTGTCCACAAAAGAAAGGGCAGTCAGGTTGGTAAAGATCCACACCACATATCATTATTCTTTGGCAAGTATTTACTAGGCCTCTACTATACACCATACACTGCACTAAGCTTGAGACTGTGTTTGCCTAATGTTACAATTCAATTGCTCACAATGAGAAACTTTCTGCCTCGTTTTCTGGAACATCTTAATTCCCCTGGTCCCATCCCCAGATCCTTTTCTTCTTCTCTCCATAACATACAACTCCATCCAGTGTGGTATGAGGCCAGGGAAATGGGTTTCTCACCAGAGGAAATGGATGGTGAGATCTAGGCTACAGTTTAGCCCATCCAGCGTCTCTAGCCAGCATGGTGAGAAGTCACTCGCCTTTGCCTCTTCTATAGCCATGTCCTATATATATGTTCTATAGTCAGTCCCACTCATCTGTATTTTTGGCTCATTTAATATGTTTAAATGCTTCCTGCTTCCCTGAGTAGATTATGATGGCCGATTTGGAATTGCTATTCACACTGGAGTTTCCAGAGCTGGAGAGGGAGTTTTGTGTTTGTCTCCATGGAGACAGCTCAGCAGCTGGAAGGACTGGCTCACCCATTGCATGTAGCAGATAACCTAAGGCAGTCTCTGAGGCAGACCTCACAAGGTGACACCTGGGGCCTGTCACAACAACTCCTGCACCATGGCATGGCCAATTCACAAAAGATAGGGAGGATATTTTCTTAGATCATTTCACTGAACTTGCAGGATGACTAATCCATCCCTTCAAAGCCATCTTCATATTCCAAGAGTAAGCTTGGTCTATGCTTAATAAGATCAGAGTTCAAGGCAGGTAGAATCTCAGCCCAGAGTTCAAGGGCTTGATGTAGCCTCCCTGATAGACTTCAGAAAGAAGAGGATGCCAGGAATTAGAAATTCTACCTTCTCTTCTTTGCTCCGATCCGGATGTGTGGTTTCAGACACTGCATCTAAAATGGAAAGACAATCTGAGCCTTCTGAGAAAGACCTCAATCTGCACAATAACCAGGTATAGCAGTGCATGCTAAAGTCCTTGTAACTGCACAGTGCAGCAGATAACTGAGATGCTGCTGCTGCTGCTGCTGCTGCTGCTGATGATGATGATGATGATGATGATGATGATGATGTTGGTAGAAGAAATGGTCCAAGTCCACCAACTAGACAATGCTGCTAACCAAAATATTCAATTTTGTTCATATCCATCAGCAAATTATCTAGTTTTGTCTGCAAATGCATTATCTCTCAATCAAAACTGTCCTAAGTGCCATCTTCAGCCTTAGAAACCTGGACACAAGGCAGCCCTTTCTTTATTTCAGGGAGCAACACTCTGAGAAGCTAACAGTTACTATCCAGGTCACAAGGGCCAGAATATGTGCCCACAGATATGTGCAAATAAGATTATGAATGCTTCATGTGGGAAGATCCTGAGGCCACACAGGTTGCTTAACCTTTGTGCTAAATAGCCTCATTCCCCAGGGAGTGGCAAGACAAAAAGCAACTGTGCACTTCTGAGAGGGCCTCAGCCACAGGGTGTGTCGCATTCAGGTCATCCGAATGCCAGCCTTCCTGGGAAGCAGAATGGTGTGAAATGGTGGGACACTGGAAATGACCTTCCTTCGCAGACTGCTGTCCTCTTTTTTCTTCCTTTCTTTTTTTTTTATTCTTCCTGCCTCAATCCCGTGATTGAGAGTAGGCTCTCAAGACTGCAAAGACCCTGAGGCCTCCTTCCAACCCAGATCTTTACACTTGGCTTGCTCTTCCAGTACCAGTGGAGGAATAGAAGGGGTGTGAAGAAGACCTAGCTGTGCAGGGACAGGACCACAGCCCCCACTCCCTAGAATCAAATGATTATACAACAGGACTCTCTGCAAGACCAGAGATTGTATAAAACATAAAAGAAATGATTCCCAATAAAAGCACTTATTTGTCAGCCACTAAAATAGTTGCCTAAAGCACCAACATGTGTGCATGCACACACGCACACACTGCTCTCTAAAGCATGGCATTTTCTGCCTGAACCTTTTCTCCTCACTTGGCAGCCCTGTTGTGTACATGATCTCTACAGGAATGCAGAAAAGCCACCTGAGGGAGAAAATTACTAATCACTAAAAATTACTAATCACTCTCTCACACTAAACAAATCCCACCAGGAGGTTTTTAGTTACATGCCAGGATATGGGTTCTCTTTTTTTTTTTTTTTTTCCTTCTCTTCTCAGGTTAATGATACAAAAGCACACGAAATAAAAAAGGAAGCATGACACATCTTAATATGCATTAGCAGGGATATTTTTACATGATAGCATCTAGGTCTCAGTCCAAAATAAAGGCAAAGTAGACTGAAAGTCTCTAATGCCCTCCACTGGGTCTCTGAGAAAGAAAAGAGGTGGCAGAGAATCATGCTTCCCACAGCATCAAATGCAACACCTATCGCCCCCCAGGGCGCCCCTATCGCTTACGCTAACATTCAGCGACCTTACTTTCACATGATACTCAATTCACAAAGCTCATCGGTTGCCTGTCCTCTACTCTTTCATTAGACAGATTAGCATGTTATGGATGGCAGGCAGGCACCACCAATTCACATCATATCTTCATACTGTTTATCTCAGCCTTGTTTAACTTACACCGTTTCTTAAGTCGGCTGTAAATAGCCTGGGCCCGTGTGCCCACTGAGCCAAGCAGAAGTTGAGTGTATCCAATTCAGTGGTCACATCACAAATGAGAGAAATTAGTAGAAACCATAGAATTAAGAGTTTCATCTGAATGCTTCTTTGAGTTTTTTTTCCTTCTTTACTATCATTTGACTGATTAGAAAAAAATAACACCATTCATTCACTATTGAAAAAAATATGTTTAAGCAAAATCAATAGTGTATCAGCTGCAAAGTGAATGTCCTTCCTCAATGACTCTTGCTTCCAGAGCTCATTATATACAAGTATTTTATATAATAGGTATGTGTATATATATACGTATATATGTATACAGATATAAATATGCCATCTAAGTAGAATACTATTAAACATATAATTCTATAACTTTCTTTTCATTTAACAATATATTATAAATTTCTTTTCATATTGATAAATACAGAACTACATATTAATTTTGTGTGTGTGTGTGTGTGTGTGTCTGTCTGTCTGTCTGTCTGTCTGTCTCTCATAGGGCATTGAACCCAGGAATGTTCTACCACTGAGCTACCACTCACCCCTTTTTATTTTTTATTTTTTTATTTTTTTGTGGTACCAGAGATGGAACCCAGGGGAATTGTATCTGAGCTACACCCCAGCCCTATTTTTTATTCTTTATTTTGAAACAAGTTCTCACTGAGTTGCAAAGGGCCTCACTAAGTAGCTGAGGCTGTCTGTGGGGGAGAGGGGAAATTCTGGGATTACAAGCGTGTGCCACCAGCCCAGCTATTTTTTTATTTTGAAGCAAGGCCTCACTATGTTCTGCTCGCTGTCCTCAAACCTGTGATCCTCCTGTCTCAGCTTCCCAAGTACTGTGGTTACAGACATGTACCACTATGCCCAATTTACATAATACTTTTAAATAACCACTGAGTATTTATTGCACTTGGGGGAAGCTTATAATTAACTTAAATAATTCCTTATTAGTATCATTCTCTACTCTTATTAGTGAGGCTTAGATGAATAAACACAGAAATATAACTTTGAATATCTTTCTAATTTTCTCCTGAAAATAAATTTCTGAAAAGGAATCATTTTCTCAAAAGGCATTAATATTTTAAATTTTGAATTGTATTGACCATTACCTTGTAGAAAAGTTAATCCAGTATGTCCACATCCTCACAAATGCTACATATGATCAATATTTTATATTATCATTATTCCTTTAAGTGCATCTCAGATTATTATAAAATATTTTTGTGAAACTACACATTGATATTATAGAAAAGTAACTTTTTAATATTAAAATTCTTTGCATGTTATTTTATAGATATATTTTCTTATTTCTACAAGAAGAAAAATTATCTTAAGCAAACCACCTCAGTCAGCATACATACTTAATCACAATATTTTAGAGAGGGATCTCTATGAAGGGAAACTTGTGCTATGCCTTGCTTTTACTTCTGCCCCTCTATTACAATATTAAAGAATCATTCTCAGCTGAGCTTGGTGCACACTTGTAATCCCAGTACGCAGGAAACTAAGACAGGAGGATCGGGGTTCGTGGCCAGGCTAAGCTACTTAGTGGGGCCCTTTGCAACTTAGTGAGACACTGTTCAAAAATAAAGACTAAACTGGGCATGGTAGAGTATGCTTGTAATCTCAGTACTCTGGAGGCTGAAACAGGAGGATTGGAGTTCACAGACAGCCTCAGCTATTTATTGAGGCCCTCTGCAACTCAGTGAGACACTGTTTCAAAAATTAAAGGATAAAAAATAGGGCTGAAGGTATAGCTCAGAGGTAGAATGCCCATGGTCTCCATCTCCAGTACTGAAAGAAAAAAAAAAAAAGACTAAAAATTAGGGCTGGGATGCAGCTCAGAGGCAGAATGCCCTGGGTTCCATCCTCAGCAACACACACACACACACACACACACACACACACACACACACACACACACACTATTCTCACATATGGATAAAGAAGCTGAGTCAAAAAAAAACATTAATGTTGCCGGGCGTGGTGGCGCACGCTTGTAATCCCCGCGCTTGGGAGGCGGAGACAGGAGGATCGCGCAGGTTGGAAGCCAGCCGCGCTGGCGTAAGAGACCCTGTTTCAAAAATATAAAATAGGTCTGGGAGTGTAGCCCGGAGGTAGAAGGGCTTCCAGGAACCCCAGTACCACCAAAAAAAAAAAACAAACAAACAAACAAAAAAAAAAAACATTAATGTCTGAAGGAGTATAGTTGACAAGCACCCTAATCTTTTTTTTTCTTCCTTTCTTTTCTTTTTTCTTTTTTTTTTTTTTTTTTTTTTTTTTTTGCAGTTACTGGAGATTAAATCCAGAGGCATTCTACCTCTGAGCTATACCCCCAGCCCTATTTTTTTATTCTTTATTTTGAAACAGGGTCTCACTAAATTGCAGAGTGCCTCACTCAGTAGCTGAGGTTGGCTGTGAACCTGTGATACTCCTGTCTCAGCCTTCCCAGTACTGGGATTACAAGTGTGTACCACATGCCCAGCTCTAAAGTTATTTCTAAGAAAGAAAGAAAGAAAGAAAGAAAGAAAGAAAGAAAGAAAGAAAGAAAGAAAGAGAGAGAGAAAGAGAGAAAGAAATGGAAAGAAATAGAGAAAGAAAGAAAGAAAGAAAGAAAGAAAGAAAGAAAGAAAGAAAGAAAGAAAGAAAGAAAGAACTGAGCATGGGTATGCATGCCCATAATTTCAGTACTTGAATGGCTGAGACAGGAGGATCACAAGTTCAAAACCAGTCTCAGCAGTTTAGTGAGACTCTCAGCAACCCAGTAAGACCCTGTTTCAAAAAATAAAAAGGGCTGGAAAGAAAGACAGAAGGAAGGAGACTCTGGACTCTAGAAGGAAGTAGAAAGCAGAAGCAAACACACATTTATCCTCATTTTAATCCAAGCCAAACAGCATCCAAACATAATTACATAAACAACAAAAATTTAAACTGATAAGGAATTTGAGTTTGTGTCTCAGAACTCCAAAATTAAGCTCCTTGTTTTGTCTACAGCTCTAGCTCCCAAAATGCCAATCATACCTGGAGGCCATGTTCCATTCTTCATCAGGTGCACACTGCAAAAATTAGGATAGATTACAAGCAGTGTTTAGGGGGAAAAAGAAGTGATTTAACCCCAGTGAAAAATCAGCCACATCTAAGGGCAGTCTACCGCTGACCCCTGGCTCCTGCAGTGCAGGGATTGACTGAAGGGAGTCTCCCAATCTTTAATTTCCTACCATAGTATAAAGAGAAACTAACCAGGAAGAACATGAAGGAGCACTTCAGAGAGAAAGTGTGTGTGTGTGTGTGTGTGTGTGTGTGTGCGTGCGTGCGTGCGTGTGTGTGTGTGTGTGTGTGTTATACACTGTATATGTACAATATGTGAAAATGTCCCTGTGACATCTGGCTTTCTCACTACATCTTGGCATCCAGAGGAGTGTAAAGCTCACCCGCTCCCCGCCCCCATCCTGGCCGCACCTCCCAACACGGGGGTTTGTTGGGCCCCCACCGGTACTGGGTTGGTTAGGAGCCTGCTGAGGCCTCCCTGTCACCACTACCTGTGTGGCAAACCCAGCCTTGCACAGGATCAGCTGCTCTGCAGCCCTGCACAGGTGTGTCCCAGAGAAATGCTGGTATTCTTGTTCTGCACTTGGGCAGAAAGAAAACAAAACTGCAGAAGATTAAGTTGTACACAGACACAAACAGACACGAGAGAGAACTCAGGAGAAGCCATATAAGCCTCGACCATATTTAAATAAATGCTTCTAGAGGGCTCACTGTGAAAAAACTAGAACCAAATAAACTTGAAAGTAAACAACCATCGACACACAGATACTGACTTCCAGGTGACAGCGCCCATTAACCTCGGTTGTCATGGAAATGGAAATGCTACGGTAAAGATGATTACGAAGGGAAAGAAGTACAGAATTGGTATGTGTTGGGTATGCCTATCGTGTGCCGTGTAGTATTTATGCTAAGGACTTTAAGTAGTTTTCTTGGAAGGTACACTTTGTCTCCAAGACAGAGTACGTGAATCTACAGAAACAAGGCTTCTGGTGTCCTTTCTCAGACCTCATCAGTTTCAGCCAGTTCCCAATGCCTCAAATCGCTATCTTTCCATATAAAAACATTGCCCTAGTCCTGGTCCCCTGCTTGCTCTCTCTCCTCTCTCTCTCTCTCCATCTCTCCTTCCCTCCCTCCCTCTCTCTCCTGTATTATTTGTACACACACACTAGAGTATGATCTCAATTATGAAAATGTTGTGCTTTTAGGAAGACATTATACAAACCTGAGGGTCATTGTGCCCTGTTGATATTATACATAAATTCAAGGATAGTAACTTAAACATTGTACTCTTGTGTTGAAGGAAAGCAAAATCCTTGAAGAGAGAAGGGTGTTTTGGGGAGAGGACAGGAGGCTGCTTGCTTGCTTCATTTATTTATATACATATTTATGTATGTCTGTATATATCATTCATTCATGTACTTATTATTTATTTATTTTCAGAGACTCCCTCTCATGTTGCAATATGATTCTCACAACCTTGGGCAACTCAAGTGCTAGTCCTCAGCTACAGAGCATTACTCATTCTGTGGGTTACGTTCTCTCAGGCATTGGCATGCCAGGACATCAAAGCTTCAAAGCCAGAGCTATTAATTTTTCTTATGTCTACAAGAAGAAAAATCATCTTAAGCAAACACCAGCCAGCATGAATACTTAGCGAGGGATCCTTGTGAAGGGAAACTCGTGCTTGGTTTTGGTTGTGGCTTTTTAGTTCCTGAATGAGGGGACACAGGGAACACAACATGTGGTTAGCAGCACAAGGCACTCAGACCTCTTGGGTTCAGATCCCACCTACTTATGAAAACTGTGGCCTTGGGAAGTATGTTGATCATCTTTCCTTTGCTTTGACAAAATGCTTGAGGTAATCACTGTATACGAAAGGTTGACTGTAGCTCACAGTTTTAGAGGTTTCAGACCAAGGTCACATGGCCCTGATACTTTGAACCTGTGGTGTCACAATACACACCAGGGCAGGAGTGTGTGGTTGGGCCAATTCAACTCATAGTAACTGAAAAGCAAGGATGAAGAGAGAGGGATCCCAGTGTTTTCTTCAAGGGTATGTGACCAGTTATCTAACTTCTTTCCACTAAGCCCCACCTCCTGAAGGTTCTACTGTCTCCCAATAACACCATAGGTGGGTGGCCAAGCCTTTAGTATATGGGCCTTGGGATAGTATTGTGGATACTTCCAATCTGTAGCAGCAAGTCATTGAATCTCTCTGAGTTACAATCTCTTCACCTGCAAAGTGATCATAGGAACAGAACCTTTCTCATGAGTTTTTCTCTGTAATAGAATGGGCAATGCACATTCTCAATGCTTAAGAAATGGAAAAAAATTAGCCAGGCATGGTGGTGTATCGCATCCCTAAGGCTCCGTCCTGCAGAGCCCCAGGAAAGAAGACACAAACGCCGAGTCTGCTGATGAGGCTTCCTCTTTAATGCTCTCTCTCAATAATAATAATAATGCTGCTGCTGCTGCTGCTGCTGCTGCTGCTGCTGCTGCTGCTACTGCTGCTGCTGCCAATGCGCACAGCAGGCAAATATATATCAGTCTCATAACCCCTCCCTCATCACTCCACCAACCCCAAGCTTCCCACAGCTAGGGCATGCGCATTTCTAACCCTCTCATAGGCGGGCTGGTGGTAGCACGAGGCGCTGCGTCACTGATCATCCGTAGGACGCCTGATAGGGCTCACTGCGCAGGCTCAGAGCACCGCCAGCCTCGTGAGCCTCGTGACTTGGCTGCAAGCCTAGGCGCCATCTTGAGTCCATGCTGGCAACAAGCCTGGGTGCCATCTCGGTCCAGTCGAGTGGGCCCCGACAGTGGTGCACACTTGTAATCCCAGCATTTGGAAGGCTGAGAAAGGAGGATTGTGCTTTGCAGACAGCCTCAGATACTTAATGAGGCCCTCTGCAACTCAGTGAGACCCTGTTTCAAAATAAAGAATAAAAAATAGGGCTGGGATTAGCTCGAGGTAGAATGCCCAGGGGTTCCATCCCTAGTACTGCAAAGAGAGAGAGGGAGGGAGGGAGGGAGGGAAGGAGGGAGAGAAAAGAATTTGACATTTCTATCTAGTGCCAGCCATTTGAAGGGCATATATGACTTGCTCAGTGTCTCCCAGCTAGTTAGCCAGGACTGGGACTCAGGTAAGCCCACTTCTCCCGTTGCCCTTACTAGGTGGCCCATCCACTACCTACCAGTGCTGCCACCCCCAGAGCTAACTGATTTAAGAAACAAGTTAGCTTCCCATGCAGCCCAGCCCCACCCAGTTCTACTCACCCATCACCACACCCACCCTACCTGCCCTGCCCTCCCCAGCCACCCTAGCTTGGACCAACCAGGCCTGAGCACCGGTCAAACTGGAGGGTGAGACCTACCCAGGTCCAGAACCAAAACCTTGGCCCACAAAACTGGGTCAAGAACTGTTGCCATTGCAAGCAAAGGGCGGGGGCTTCCAAATAGAGGAAGGAAAGCCAAGGCGAAGCAGCGGTGCCCAGGTCAACACTTGCGAAGCAACTAAATTATCAGGATTCCATCAACATCAATAAGCCAAATAAAGAAGCTTCACTGTGGGGGTGGAATGAAGTAAAGAAAAGGCGAAGGGCTCAGACCACCAGCTCTAGGGGCAGCAGAGATGGCAGAAGTGGATGTGAAGGCTGGGGGAGCAGCAGTCAGGGCTGGGAAGGGACTGGAACATGTCACTTGCACCAGCTCTGCCCTCTCAGGCTCCTCACAGAAGAAGAGAAACCGATGCTGACAGACAAGCTGGTGTGTGTCTCATCATCAGGGGAGGGAGAACAGAAAAAAGAGTTCAACGCGTTTGGCCTGGCAAGGAGACATCTTGGTGTAATGAGGCAGCTCTCTCTGAATGGTTGACGTTTTCCCAGGTGGACCCACTCTGTCTATGAGGCTCCAAAGAAAAAACTAGGTTTGATGTAAAAAAAAAAAAAAAAAAAAAAAAAACATACAGGCAGGCAAATTCAGCATCCACAGTTGTAGTGGGACCCAGAGAGAGAGAGTTGAGCTTTCTTGGCTGTTGTCAAAGAGATAGTAGAAATAGTACGGGCAGGATTCCTGCATGGGGTGAGAGCACTGTAAGAGATGACCTTTGACTTCTGAGGGCCCCTTTGATTCCTACATAGTAAAATGGGGTATACCCAGAACCACTTTTCTTTAGAAAATGAGGGCTGAAGCCCAAGAGTAACATCTGAATGTTATACAACACTATTTCAGGTCAATTTTCTTAAAAGGAGGAGTGAAAGTCATTTGAAATATTTTAGATTTCTCAGTGGTATAAAACTCTCAACTTGAGCTTGGTATGGTGGTGCACGTCTGTTATCCCAGTACTTGGGAGGCCGAGACAGAAGGGTCACAGATTCAAGGCCAGCCTTGAATCCTGCTTAGCAGGACTCTAAGCATCTAGGGAAGACCCTGTTTCAAAATAAAAAGAGAGATACTCAGAAATAAGGGAAACATCAGATAGATGATGAGCAGAGAGGCCAGAGGAGTGACTGAGGGGCATGAGGGAAGGGAGGAAGAAAAATCATGAAGAATGCAATAGTAGAAATAATGCTATTCATATATACAAAATTAGCATATATACAAAATTTACAATTTCAATCGCAAAGACATGTGGGGTAAGGGTGAAGGTGGACCTGGTGGGGAGGACATCGAGAGTTTTGTGTATATGTTTTTCTGACACTCTCTACCCTAAATATGATATAAAATTACAATGCATAAAATAAAAAATAAAGTAAAAAAGACCTCGGGGTGTAGCTTGGAGGTAGAATGCCCCTGGGTTTCATCCCCAGACCAAAATAAACAAATAAATAAATAATTCTCAACTCACTGCTTTTTAAAAAATAAATATCCTGATGTTTTTTAAAGAGCCAGCGCCTGGGGTTAGTAGACAAAAAGAGAAAGTAGGGGGAGGAAATTTGTATAATTCAGAAACTGAGTGAACTGCTTTAACTCGGCAAAGAATATAAGGTATAAATTATTTTCAGTTAATGTAAAAATAGCTTATCACTTATGTAAGATGAATGTACAATTGGGTAAAGCAAGTGGCATTATTCCATAGTCTTTAGGGTAAGAAGACCTTTTATTTTTAATCATTATGAGAGGCTGCACTATATCATAGCACCTTTTTCTAAACCAGTCTAAGGGCATCACGTGAGGCTTCCCAAGGAATGCCACCTAGGGCCTGAGGGATGTGTAGACTTGAGCGGGCTGACAGGTGGGCGTTCCCCAAGTAAAACGTTCCAAGTGCTCAAGGAAAAGAAGCGCAGCACCCACTAGCACCTAACAGGGCCAGCACAGTGGACCTGGAGATCCAGGACTGACACTGGGCAAGATGGGGCTGGAGACGAAGCCAGACAAAGGACCTCGCTCCTCCGTAGGCCAGACAGGAATTATTGGTCCTGAAGGCAACTCTATGAAACTATAATAAATGTTCTTTATAAGGAATGGAAGGAAAAGTGCTTAACTGGAACCTTCTGTGTTGTGACGCTCTACCATAGTGCTCACTCTTGTCCCAGCATGTGACTCCTAAAACTCCCAGCAAGGCTGGTCAAAATCAGCTAGTGAAAGTCAGCATTTTTACAGCAATTACTTTATTGCAGGCATTGTGCTAGGAACTGTGCATGGATTCATCTAATCATTATCATAATTTTCTTTTAATTTTAATCATAATGAAATAAATACTATTCTCATCCATATTTCACTTATTAGAAAACTGACACAGCGAGGTTTCGCGACGCACCTGCAGTCACTAAGCTGCAAGGGTAGAGACGGGCAGTTAGAATCAGCGGCCTGGCTCCTGCCGTCGCCCGTACACCCTCTTCATGCCAATGAAGTCCTGTCGTGTGGCCGGCACTTAGAGTGCCTGGGGACAAGCAGCCTCCTTCAGTCAGCTTTCTCAGGAAACAGATCTGCTCTGTAGGCCTTAGCTAAACAGCTGAGTAATGGCTCAGTAGATGAGCTTCTGTCTGGTATCTGTACAACATGTTCTCATTTCCAAAGCTCTTCCTCGTGTTACTTCTTGGCCCTGGTGAAGCCAGAAAGACAGGATTCTCTAAGAATTAGGCTCTGAGGAGGGAAGCAACTGCCCCTGCCCAGGGCAGTGGCAGGCAGGTGCAGGCTCCACCCTAAAGACCCTGGCTCCCACCTGGGCTCTGCAAGGCCCACAGCACCCAGCCTTGACTCAGCCAAGTAGAAGCTGCTTGCAAATTATCTGACATTTCCTTTACATCAAAAATTAGGATACTAAGACCTACAATATTCAGCTATTCAGCGAGTGTGAGGAGTCCATCAGGCAGCAGGGGACAAAGGCCACTCAAAAAATTCGGTATTTACTTTCTCCTTTCAGCTCCGTGCATGCACCTGTGGAAAAGGTGGAGGCCGCATGGAATTTGTAAATGAAACCATAGTTTAGATATGGTCTTTAAAGGAACAAATGGGGGTGCGGAATGAATATTTAGCATCCCCTCCCATCTTTTCCTACCAGTTTTCCCAAATTCTGCTTTTCTCTTTGAAGTCATTTTTTAAATTGGTGCATTATAATTATGCATCAGAACAAGGTTCCGAGTGATAGACACACATGTAC
This sequence comes from Muscardinus avellanarius, assembly GCF_963383645.1. Taxonomy (NCBI): domain Eukaryota; kingdom Metazoa; phylum Chordata; class Mammalia; order Rodentia; family Gliridae; genus Muscardinus; species Muscardinus avellanarius. Next base: position 91,005,553 of record NC_137790.1, on the reverse strand, counting down.
ACAGCACTTGGTGTGTTTCCCTCTAGAGCCCACCCCACTCCCTCCCCCTCCCCACTGATAGCATTCAAATTGGTGTTGATAATCCGCTTACGTGTGAGCATCGCATTATTTGAACTGTTTCCTTCACCAGGTCTCCACTTTCACATCCCCAAATCCCCTTCCTATTCCTCATTCATCTGTGGTCCCTTTTGCTTCCATCAAACTGAGTAGAAACTTCTCACAAGAAGAAATACGAATGGTCAGTATACTTATATGAAAAAATGTTCAATATAATTAGCAAATCAAAACAACACTGAGATTTTTTCTAACTCTAATTAGAATAGCAATCATCAAGAATACAAACAATAATGAATACCGGTGAGGATGTGGGGAAATAGGAACCTTAACACACTGTAGGTGGGATTGCAAACTAATGTAGCTGCTATGGGCATAAGTGTGGAGGTTCCTCAAATGAATTCTGCAGAGCGTGGTGGCGCACGCTTGTAATCCCAGAGCTTGGGAGGCTGAGACAGGAGGATCGCACAGGTTCAAAGTCAGCCTCAGTTACTTAGTGAGGCTCTCAGCAACTTAGTGAGACCATGTTTCCAAATAAAATATAAAATAGGTCTGGGAGTATAGCCTGGAGGTAGAAAGCCCCTGGGTTCCAGCCCCAGTACCACCAAAAAATAAAATAAAATAAAATAAAATAAAGACTTGTTCCATATGGTATGGAACTGGCGTATGACCCAGATATACCACTCTTGGGGATCTTTACAAAGGAATTGAAGTCAGAATATTTTAGTGATACATACATATCCATGTTTATAGCAGCACAATTCACAACAGCCAAAATGTGGAACCAATCTAGGTGTCCATCACCTGATGAATGGTTAGGAAATTCTTTGGAGTCTTTTTAAAGTTGGTCACTTAAACTATAGCCTTGAAAAAATGTGCGTGTGGAGAGCCAGAGCACAAACACTGTACCACATTCCTGAAGGCGACAAGGTGCTTGTGACTGGCTCAGGTTCAAACTCTAATAGCCAGAAATAGCAGAAGTCAGGAAGGAACTCCCTGGAGGCAGCCCCAGACCCTGGCCTTCCAGAAGCCCAGCCCAGCACAGAGCCCTAGATCACATGGTTCTGTGGCCCCTGGTGACTTCATTGTTCCCAGAAGCATAAAAGCCCACATGTGGGGTGGGATGTTCCACCAGAGCTTTCAGCCCTCCAGAACAAGCACCACAACTCGTCTGCCTCACAGAAAGTATATCCTGTGTTCTCCTGCACAAGGAACCAGCAGAACATGCTGGGGATTGGAGGACTTCACTGTCACCTTATACATATGTACGGGGAAAAACAGACATCATGCTTTTTATGTGAAATAAATTAGGGAACTGAAATTCTGAGGGAGAAAATGACTCTTTGAATAGGAGCCTGCCCCAGGCAGGAAATGAAGAAGAAAGGCTTCATTCTGCAAATAACTACATTTCCTTTCTTTTCTTTCCTTTAAAAAAAAAAAAATACTGCCTGTTCAAGTGAGAATACACCTTCTACAAGGAGCATCCTCCTAGGCTTTTCCCAGGGATAAGAAAATGGTGTGGCCCATCTGCTTTGCATTTTTCTGAGGTACTTTTGTGGCACTTGATTGCCCTGTAGTATTGGCCTCACAAATACCGTGTAGTTCAAGAGAAGGGGAAGGGAGAGTCAATGGAAAGAACTCCAGGGCCTACAAGTGAACAGGCTGAACCACCCAAGGGAGAGCCGATAAGAAGCAGCGGCATCTCTGAGGGTAGAGGATTGGGGTCACAGGCTCGTGGAGGAGAGTCAGAGACAGCCTTGGACTCTGCTATCCCCAAGGGTAGATCCAGGAAGAGAGGGTCTGCCCTGGCCTTGCCTCAGCCCTGGCTCAGTTCACTGTGCTTTGGAAGAGTGGGAGAACACCACTTAGAAAAGCCTTCCCAAGGACTCGCTACCCCACATTCGCCAACACTGGTGCAGCTCTGTGCCTTAAGCCCTAGCTCTTCCTCCCGGAAGCTGTTGAGGATGCCTCAGGGCAGAGTTAGAGGCTCCTTCTGCATCTCTCATAGCAAGCTGTCTCTCCTTAAGTGGCACTTCACCATGCTGAAGTCTAAGTATCTTTTTGCTTGTCACTTGCCTCTCTCTGGCTCTAACTTCCCTAAGAACAAGAACTAACTTGCTCATCATTCTATCCCTATACTGCACTATGGGTGCCAAATAATTATTGGGTGAAGGTTGAAATTTGAAAAGCAAATGGGAGACCCACACCCAGGACATCGATTGCTTTCTCTGGAATGTTTTGACTCATTCATATGCAACGGAGTGTTATTAATGTGTTTAGTTGTGAGCTGTAGTGGATGAGCATAAGCTTTGGTGTCGGAACTGCTCTGGTCTTGGTTTCTGTTTACTCCAAGGCCTGCTATCTGCAGAAGCTTGGACAGTTTTTTGCAACTTCTCTTAACTTTTTCACTTACCAAATAACAATAAGAAGATACAATTCACAGAACTAATACAAAAGCAAGTGAAATGATCATGTGGTCAATGACAGATGAAATGTCAGCCCAAACACCACCCCACCTGTCTGTTTTCCACTCTTGTACTCTTCTCCATAACACTTCCAAAACTATTGCACCCAGCTCCACCTCAGCCTCCCATTTCTCACTGTCTCCCATAGTGAGAAGCAAAACCATTCTTGATTTTGGTTTGTTTGTTTCTAAAGGCCCAATTACTAATCAACAATGGACTTAAGAAGACCTACTATCCCCCTTTGAACAGAAGATCTCCCACTTCTGTCTCCAACCCCTTCAGAAACAAGAGCCTTCTATAAGCTGGGATAAATAAATAAAATGTTTGTTTGTTTTTGTTTTTTTGTTTTTGGTGGTACTGGGGTTCCCGGCAACCCTTCTACCTCTGGGCTACACTCCCAGTACCTATTTTTTTATATATACTTTTTATTTGGAAACAGGGTCTCTTAAGCCAGCACAGCTGGCTTTGAACCTGCGCAATCCTCCTGTCTCCGCCTCCCAAGCTCGGGGATTACAAGCATGCGCCACCATGCCTGGCTAAAATGCTAGTTTGAATGTCAAGCCTCTGCCCCTTGAGCCAAGTCCTAATGAAGATAGTCAGAGCCAGAGGAGGGAGATGATAGAACATTTGGAGGTATGAGGGGGCCTGAAGAGAGGGAACTTGAATCCCACTCGCTCTCAGAGGGTCTTTTTGTTTAGATGTAAGGAGTATAAAATGCAGAAATAGAGGACACCTGTGGAAAGATGCAGCATGTACTTCTCTTGGGGAGCTAATGAGACATGGTTCTTTCTTAGGAGAAATACGGTTGCTTCTTAGGAGATTGCCAACAGGGAAAAGGATATATCCAAAGACCAAGCCAGGGAGCTAACTCTACTGGGAGATAAAACAAGATCTTATCAGAGCAGGACAGGAAGGATGTGCCATCCTATCCTTCAAGTCTACAGATGCAAACTCCCAAATCACTGCAGTTTTGAGGATCACTATTAGAAAGAATGCCTTGGGAGGCTGAGACAGGAGGATCACAGGTTCAAGTTCAGCCTTAGCAATTTAGAGAGATTCCTGGCCACTTAGCAAGACCCTGTTTCAAAACAAAAAATAAGATAGGACTTTGGGTATAGCTCAGAGGTAGAATGCTCCTAAGTTCATTCCCCAGTACCCTCCAAAAAAAAGAAGAGGGAGGAGAAGAGGAAAAGTTACTATCTGTGTGGGCTTAATGATATGAAATAATAATAATAATAATAATAATAATAATAATAAAGCAATACAATCTCCAAAGGCATTGAGTTGATATATATATATGACTGGATTAGGTTTTTAAATCAGAAAAAAGAGTTAAAAAATAAAGCCCATATGAAAAAATTTTAAAATCTATATTCTTGCTTTTGTATGTATGTGGGGAAGGAGGAGAGTCTTGAAATACAATATAAAGCATCTAAAGCAGGGAGGAACATAGGAGGTTTTAGCTCCCACATGCTAGGTAAGCTTAATATTTCTTATGCTAATATTTTTCTGTCTTTAAAGGGGTTCTTTTTTTTTGTCTTTTTGGAACCAGGGATCAAACCCAGAGTGCCACACCTGCAAAGCAGGTACTTTTTTTTTTAATTTAACCATTTTATTTTTATTTTTATTTATTTTTATTTTTTAATATATATTTTTATTGAAAGTAAATGTTATACATTTAATCTGTATTTGGTGCCCTCTCCCCCCTCCTTGTTTTCCCTTCCCCCCTCCCAACAATTAATACCCAGGCTAACCTTGCTATATTCATACTTTTACACTTATTTGGAAGCAGCCCTTGATCAATCAAGTTCAGCCTCCTTCCTCTCTTAGCTTTCCATTCAAACTTTGCTGAGATTTCCCTTCCATTATCTGGATCAAAGACTTAGAAATTAAACCAGAGGGACTTCCGGGAAGATGGCGACCGAGAAAAGCGGGGCTTAAGAGCCCCGCTAACAACCAATCTCCATTACCACAAAACCAGTGCCTTTCATAGCCAGAAAACACCAGCACCAGAAAAACAAAAAAACCACCAGGCTCCAGAGAGAAAGCGGACTGAGAACAGAGCTCAGGGCCACAGAGGAGACACACGCGCCCGAGGACGCGGCAGCAGCACCATACTGCCGGCGGCAGCGGCGAACTCAACGGACGGCTACAGCAAGCCGAGGTGAGCCGCTGAGGTACAGCCAGGCGGGATCTTTCAGCACAGAGAGCATTTAAAGCTCCCAGTGGCCGAGCTCAGCACACGCTGCAGGGATTCAGAGTGGAAATCAAAACCAGAGAAGAAAAAATACGCCAGCCTCACGGCCGAGGGCGTGGCAGAGGCGCCATATTGCCACCGGCGGCAGCAGCAGCAGTGAATTCACCGAGTCCAGTACAGCTACATCTGCGTACTCAAGAACAGTGAGTCAAATTGCGGGCCACAGAGGAGAAATCCCAGTACTGTACCTCCTGGGACTTGACCCAGTGAGGGAGTGGTGGTGGCAGAGATATCACACCATAGGAGAACGTGCAACCTGGCACCCCCTATAGTTTAAAGCAGCCTCTATCGACTCTCTGGGTCGCAGACTCTGTGATAAAACCCAGTAAAGAAGTAGTGGGGTCTGAGATACTACTGACTTGAGATCCAGAGCACCTTAAGTGAAGTCATAGTGACCCAAGGGAAGAACCCAGAGAAGGCACAAACTTCCGAAATCATGGGAAAGAGGAATAACACTGGAGTAATGAATGCGCACAACCCCACAACATCAGAACCCGATAAAACAGAAAATCAGAGATTTCTAGAAGATCAAATCAGGAAAATAACTGTAGAAATAATAGAGGGGCTTCGAAAAGAACTCAGAGAGAGCCAAAAATAGATAAAGGATGCAATTAATGAAGTAAATGCCTCAATTCAAAGCACAAACAACCGATTAGACCACATGGAGAAGAGAATCTCGCTCTTAGAAGATGAGCAATCCAAAAATGAACGCATAGTTTCTAATCTAGAAAAAAATATCCAACAGCAGGAATCTGACATTGAAGAAATATGGGCCCATCTTAAGAGAGCTAACCTAAGAATAATTGGAATAGAGGAGGGAAAAGAAAGTGAAACCAAAGGGATCAACAATCTCTTCAAGGAAGTAATAGCAGAAAATTTTCCAAATATAGAGCAAGAGGTTGATACACAGATCCAGGAAACTTATAGAACTCCCGTTAGAGAGGATCAGAGAAGAGGATCCCCACGCCACATAATTGTCAAAATGACCAATGTGGAAGCCAAGCAGAGAATCTTAAAGGCAACAAAAACAAAGAGCCAAGTGACATTCAGAGGCAAACCAATTAGAATCACTCCAGACTTCCCAAACCAAGTCATGAGAGCCAGAAGGGCTTGGAGTAACATATTCCAAACTCTGAAAGAAAACAACTTCCAGCCAAAAATTTCCTATCCAGCAAAACTTTCTATCAAATTAGATGGAAAAATAAGAAGCTTCCATGACAAACAGAAACTGAAGGAATTTATGTCTTCAAAACCAGCGCTAGAGAAAATACTCAAAGAGATTAACTACAAAGAAGAAATAGGTAACACTCACCAGAACCAGAGAAACAAGATTTTCCATCCAACAGACAACTAAGATTGGTTATCTGTGGAGATTCATTATTTATGTTAGTCTTTACCTATCTCTAAATTGTATTGTTTGCCTTTATTGTTGTTAATTTTTAGGATTTCTAGTTGGAATATTAATATACCTTCAGATATAGCATTTGGAAATATTTTATCCAATTCTGTTAGTAACTTTTAATTCTGTTTACATTGTCTTTGGATATACAATATTTTTTTTTTATTTTTTAGGGAGTTTTTATATTCTTCTGTTGCCTGTGCCATTGAAATCATAACCAAGAAATCACTGCCAATTTCAATGTTGTGAGGTTTTATGACCCAGATTTTCTTCTAAAAGTTTATAGTCTTAAGATTTATATTTAGATCTTTTATCTATTTTGAGTTAATACTTGTATGTGGGATTAGGTAAGGGTCCAATTTTATTCTTTTCCATGTAAGTATTATTTTTCAACAATATTTAGTTAAAAGATTAATATTTCGCCCACCAAATGTTCGTGGAAACCTTGTCAAAAATAACTTGACAATATAGGGAAGAATTTAGCTCTAGGCTTGTATTTAACTCCAATGGTTTATATATCTGCCTTTAGAATAGTACTACACTGTTTCAATTATTGTAGCTTTATATGGTTTGAAATCAGAAAATATATATCTGCTAGCTTTGTTCTTTTTCAAGATCGTTTTGGGTACCTAGAATTCATATTCCATATTAGGATAGATTTTTTTTCTGAAAAATAAATATATGAATATATGATAGTTTCACCTAAAAAAAAACAGAAAAAATATGCTCTGGTAGGAAAGAAAGCAAAAAGAAATATTGAAATGTTATCTTTAAGTTATCAAAAGCTTGGTATCAGACAAATGAAACTGTTATGTGAGATTAACATTTTTAATTTTGGATAAATTGCTATAATACTAGATGTCAACCACTAAGCCAAGCATGGGAAGGAGGGATGGGGAGGGAATGGGGTGGGGATCGGGTGGGGGCTGACTGGGCATACATGATGTGTGCATGTATGTCTACAAAAGTTTGTATCCAACTATGATGTATGAATACAGTGCACCAATAAAATAAAATTAAAAAATTTTAAAAAAAAGAAAATAAACCAGAGACTGTGAAGTTATTAGAGGAGAACATAGGCTCAACACTACAACATATAGGCAAGAACCTAAAGAGGAAGCCTACAGAATGGGAGATCTTTACCAGTCACCACTCTGATAGGGGGCTAATATCCAGAATATACAAAGAGATCAAAAGACTCTGCATTAGCAAAACAAACAACTCAATCAAGAAATGGGCAATCGAATTGAATAGACACTTTACAAAAGAAGAGATACAAATGGCCAATAGATTCATGCAAAGCAGATACTTTGCCCCTGAGCTACATCCCGGCCCCTTTTTCTCTCTTTAAAGTCTGAGACATTTGTAGCTTGGCCAAAGGAACTAGTTAGGTTTACTTTGAGAATGCAAATGAATCAATGGACAATCTTTTAGCATCCACGTGTAGAAGCAGAGCACTTGTCGTAGTTAGTAAATGGGAATGTGTCGAGCATTACCAATGGCCATTGCCATCACAGGAACGGAAAAGCAGTGTAAATCTGCAGGTGTATCTCCTACGTAAACACACATTCCAACCACTTTCTGTCATTTCCACACCTCTCTCCCTAGTCCAAGCCACCATCTCCCACCGCCTGCTGCTCAGTCTCTGCTTCTGCTCCTGCCCTAACAGTCAGCCCTGCACAGAGTGACTCCCTTAAAGCATAAATAGCATTGTGCCATTCCTGAACTTAAGACACTATCAAAGAGCTTAATTCCCACCCACTTCCCCATAGGGGTGAGCTAAATTCCAAAGACCACAGTTTTATTTTTTTTTTTGGAATTTATTTATTTATTTATTTTTTAACAATTTTTTAATTGAACATAAATAGTATACATTTACACTATATTTGGTGCCCTCTCCCCCCCGCCCCCGTTTTCTCCCCCCCCCACCAATGGTTGGCCAGGTTAACCATGTCTTATTCATAATTTTACACATGTTCAGGTGAAGATGCTCCTTAATCAAGATCGGCCTTTCTCCTCTCCTATCTTTCCATTAAAACTTAGCTAGTATTTCCCCTCTAATATCTGGGGTCCTACTGGTATCCTTTGTGTTTTCTAGTTTGGGCATATTAGAGGAAACATGTGTATCTTCTCCTTCTGTGCTTGGCTGATCTCACTTAACATGATGCTTTCCAGGGCTTTCCATCTTCTTGCAAATGATATAATTTTGTTCTTCTTTATGGCTGAATAGAATTCCATTGTGTGTATTTCCCACAGTTTTGCTATCCATTCATCTGTTGATGGTGATCTGGGTTGGATCCATATTTTGGCTATTACAAATTGTGCTGCTATGAACATAGGTATGCATATGTTGCTGTATTTCTCTGAATTCAACCCCTTTGGAAAGATACCCAGGAGTGGTATAGCTGGATCATATGGTGGATCTATTCCCACCTTTCTTAGGAATCTCCACACAGATCTCCATAGTGGCTGAACTAGTTTGCACTCCCACCAACAGTGTAAAAGAGTTCCTCTTTCCCCACATCCTCGCCAGCATTTGTTGTTGTTTGATTTCTTTATGCTTGCCACTCTGACTGGGGTTAGATGGAATCTCAGTGTAGTTTTGATTTGCATCTCCCTGATGGCCAGTGATGAAGAACATCTTTTCATGTATCTATTAGCCCTTTGTATCTCTTCTTTTGTGAAGTGTCTATTTAGTTCATTTGCCCATTTCTTGATTGGGTTGTTTGTTTTGTTGGTGTAGAGCCTTTTGAGCTCTTTGTATACTCTGGATATTAGCCCCCTATCAGAATGGTGGCTGGTAAAGATCCTTTCCCATTCTGTAGGCTTCCTCTTTAGGTTATTGATAGTTTCCTTTGATGAGAAGAAACTTTTTAGTTTCTTCTTAAGAAACTTAAGACACTATCAAAGAGCTTAATTCCCACCCACTTCCCCATAGGGGTGAGCTAAATTCCAAAGACCACAGTTTAAAAAAAAAAAAAAATAGTAACTCTATGGTGGAAAAATTCAGCAAATGTATGTTCATCAAATGATGAAGACTCAAAACCTAAGTCTAATTATCATTAACACAAAAGATAAACCCAGATTGGGAACATTTTGCAGGACGCCTGCCTGCTACTTCCCAAGGCAGTCAAGGTTATGAAGAACAAGACTGTCCCAGCCTAGAGAAGACAAGTGCAGCATGGATCCACACACTGGACCCCAGAGCAGGAGAAAGATGTTAACAGAAAAACTAGTAAATCCAAAAAAAATCTGAAGTTTAGTTAATAATAACACACCAATGTCAATTTCCTAGTTTCCGCAAACTAACCATGGTAATATGAGACATTAATAATAGGGAAAACCGGATACAGGATTCATGGTAACTTTCTAGACCATCTTTGTGACTTTTATATATATCTAAATTATTCCAAAATAAAGTTTATCTCAAAACTGATGCAGAAAGACAAATGTGGTGGCACATGCTTATAATCCCAGTATTTGGGAGGCTGAGACAGGAGGATCATAAGTTCGTGGCCAGCCTCAGCTACTTAGTGAGGCCTTGTTTCAAAATAAAAGAATAAAAAGTTGGGCTGGGAGGCATCGGGCGGGCATGGTGGCGCATGCTTGTAATCCCCGCACTTGGGAGGCAGAGACAGGAAGATCATGCAGGTTCGAAGCCAGCCACACTGGCTTAAGAAAACTTGTTTCCAAATTTAAAAAGTATAAAAAAATAGGTCTGGGAGTGTAGCCAGGAAGTAGAAGGGTTTCCAGGAACCCCAGTACCACCAAAAAAAAAAGTTGGGCTGGGGGTGGAGTTTGGTGGCAGAATGCTCCTGGGCTCAATCCCCAGCACCACAAAAAAAAAAAAAAACGATGCAGAAATTTAATTTTCTGTGTGTGTGTGTGTGTGTGTGTATGTGTGTGTGTGTGTGTGTGTGTGTGTGTGTGTGTGTGTGTGTACTGGTTATTGAACCTAGAGGCATTCGACCTTTAAACTACACCCCCAACCCAATTTTATTTCTTATTTGGAAACAGAATCTAGATAAGTTGATGTGAGTCTCACTACTTGCTGAGCTGTCCTCAAGCCTGCAATCTTCCTATCTCAGCCTCCCACAGGGATTGCAAACACGTGCCACCATGCCCCACAATTTTCTTTATATTTTTGTAATCAACTTTAGTTTTGGAAGCTCCATTTCTGTAAATGATTAAGTTTCAGTTTTATCACCCTGCCATCCCCAAAACACATCCAGAACATTTATTCACTTTGGGCTCCAAAGAAAATGACCTCAAAAGACTACACATCTTTTCCACAATTTCAATTCCAAAGCCCTCCCCGTGACCAAGAATGACCTAGTTGCTCTGAGGCCTGAGCCATCTTTCTACTCTGGCATCTCTGCCTTTCCCTCAGCCATCCCCAGCCCTTTGGCCTCTTGGAAAACTTCACACATACTCTCCTCTCAGGACCATTGCCTTTGCTAGAAAGTCACGTGGTTGCTCTGACTTTATTCTAACGTGATTGGCACTACAGTAACACTGACTCCAGTCTTCCTCACCCCCAGGGAGGGGAAAGACCTCCAGTCTTTTACCGTACTTTATTTTCCTTCATACTTCACATATCTGGCGTTATATTATCGACTCATTTGGATGATGTCTTTCCCTGTTGGTTTTGTTTTTGTTTTGTTGTTTTGTCATTTGGAGGAGGGTTGCTTTTTGCTTTTTTGGTTTTTTGTTGTTGGTTTATTTTTTTTTTTTTGCTTTTCTTTATGAGGAGAGGGATTTTGTCTGCTTTGATCACTGCTGTCACCCCAGTACTTAGCAGCTTCTGGCACACAGTAAGAGTTTAATCTGTTGAACCAATGAATCAAAATAAAATCTGGGCAGTTTTTGCTTCAGTTCGTGTCTCTTTGGGTGGCATTGGTCCATTACAACAGGAACACTGAGATTGCCTTCTGGGCCCCAAAGATACCTAATGATGGACATGTTTGATGTAAATGGAACAAAAACTCTTGCCTTGGACTAATTATAAGAAGCTATTTATAATTAGCTCATTGTTAATTTAATCAGCAAGCTTTTGCTACCCCATAAGTAAAGTTTAATTTCCCAAAGGATTTTGGCACTACCGATAAGCCCATAGGCACTGGACAATAGTTAACTGCCAGCTAATGTTAAATAAAACTACCTGTTTGGTTAAGATGCTGGTAAATGTATTAATTAAGTCTTTTTAATTTAATGGCATGAAAAAGCCAGATTTCTAAATGCAATGATTTTCATAATCAAATACAGGCTATATGCTTCAAATTGTGCACCCTGACCAATGGAAGTATGACCAACGGACCAGGATCAAAATGGTAGTTACACAGTTAAATATCTTTATCAAACTTCATATAACATTACATTTAAGACCTATGTATTTAATTGTTTTTAAGTTGTACCCCGTCGTTTAAAATACAGCCCTAAGTTAGTAACAATCCCATTGTACATGGCTCATGTTAAGAAAATTCATTTTGTATATGTATAAGTACACAAAATCCACTTTGTAAATGTATGCTAACAGATTACTTTCAGTTTCACACAGGTATATATCATAAGAACCATCCTTTGAACCATATTTGAGGGAGGCTGGAGATTGACCCAGGAGGCCCCTACCTCCAGGCTACATACCCAGCCCTTTTTTATTTTTTTATGTTGAAATAGGGTCTTGCTAAGTTGCTGAGGCTGGTCTCAAACCTGCAATCCTCCTGTCTCAGCATCCCAAGTACTGGGACTACAACTGTGTGCCACCATACGCAGTTGAACCATACTTTTCGTTGGAAGTTTCTAACTAAAAGCATTGCTCCAATATTTTCTGGTATTATCATCATTATATTATTGTTTATATTATTAATTCAAACATAAACTATCTTGAAAATATGTATGTTCGCCTCATTTGAAAAAATGCAAAACGACAGTAGCAAAAATTAACCCTCCAAATCTAAATATTAACAACACAATGTCAATGCTGACAAAATTTACTTGACTATTTCCAGTGACAGGGAGAATTTACAGAGAAAGAAACACAAATATCTAAATTGGATTTAAACCAGGTGAAATCCCTAGTCCTTGAAGGGGGGAGTCAGACACCTGCAAGTAATCAGCACAGTCATTAACACAAAGGGAAGCACAGGGAATGAGCTTGACTATACACACCTGACTGAACTCTGGGAGCAACATTGTAAATCGAGCCCCAACATTAAATTAGCCTTTAAAATTATTCCAGGACAGTGACTTCATAATGTATATTTATGCATCTGTGTTGCTAAGAATTGACATCTTATTTTCTTACGCGAAGCTGACATGAAGTTTTCCCAAGAGATGTACTTTCATAAAAGTAGGATAGGTATTTGCCACACTTCTACCTTCAATTTCCCAGAGACAATCTAACTTACTACCAACTGCAGAGTAAAAGTGTCTTGGGGGGGTGGTACTGGGGATTGAGCCCAGGGGCATCCTACCTCCAAACGGCTCTCTAGTTGCTGAGCGTCTCGCTATGTTGCTAAGATGTCCTTGAACCTGCAGTTCTCCTGTCTCTGCCTCCCAAGCACTGGAATTACATACGTGCACCATCACGCCTGGCTATAAAAATGCCTTTTCATCAGTTTTTATTAAAGAAATCATTTTGGGGGAAAGAGTGAATGCCTGAGGCTGATGTTCATTTCCTAAAAAGTATTCGTTTTGACCATGAACATTCCTAATATTATTTTATACTTCACATTACTTATCACTGTCCAAAATTACCTTAGTTATATTTATTGACTTTCTTAGAGGCAGTCTCTTCCATTGCCACGTGCATTCCGTGAGAGTGGGACTTGGACTTTGCTACCTTTGGTATGTCTCAGTACCTAGAATAGTCTCCAGGCACGTAGTGGGCTCTGAAGGCGTCCCACTCAGCCACCCTAACAATTCCTGATGCTGGAATCATGTCCATGCCCCAGGAGAACAGCACCATGAGTAACACAAAAGGGCTGCACTAGATCGAGCCCCAGACAACAGTGCCTGCCGCACCCAGAAGCGAAGGGCTCTAGCCAGTCCAGAGGAGGACCAGCGCAGGCCACGCAGTGGCAAGAGGAGACGAGGGCTGGTGGGCATTGAAGGAGGGGTCAGGGCCACACAGAGCGCTAGCCTGTGTTGTCTGGGCCTAAGGAATGTGGTGCGTGGCAGCTCCGGAGGAAGTGACCTGGGCACAGAGTGCAGAAGCCCTGCTCATACACAAACAATATCAGCAACACAGCCCAAGAAAGAGAGGTTACAATGGCAGCATGAGACAGGATGGGCTGATTCACAGGCACAGCCAAGGGATGTGGCAGTTACACATGGAGAAAAAAGTAGAAACTGAAAAATTTGGAGAGAAAAAATAAAGTGTTTGTAATCCATCTGTACTGCATAGCTGCCATTACTGTGTGGGTATCTCCACCCCAGATCTTTTCCCCAGTCCATATACTACACAACCCTTTACATTCCAGCTACTTCTCCTAGTCTCAGGAACTGCTTGCATGAATAGACCCCACCATACTCCCCAGGGCCTCCCTCTCGTCGGTTCTTACTGTTCCTTCTGTCTGAAATGCCTTTGCCTTTTCCCATCTCCCCATGCCGGAACCCCACCTACTTGTCAAAAGCTAGCTCAAATATTGTACCATCATAGGTGAAACAACTTCTCATGTTCTTTTAGGAAATGGGTATTTTTTAGCACAGAGAACAGCTGCATTCTTAGAAAGAGTCAGTGAAGTATGATAGAGAGTTCTGGGCTTGGGAGTCAGCAATCACTGGGTTCAATCCAGCAAAACTCATTCTGCCTACAGTATCCGGTGCACCACTCATCCAATTCTCCTCTGCCTTTAACCTATGGACCAAAGGGTTAACCAGATTTGATTAGTAGTAAGTTCAGTTTTTCAAACTTGAGTTTAATGATGGCTTCCTTGGGTTGCCAGCTTCCAATGAACTAGATGCAGGAGCTGATGCTAGAATTGTCAAAAGCCCAACATTTTCTGTACAGTACTCATACCCTATGCAAGTTCAATGAGTAAGTCTCCAGGGCACAGATAGAAATCTGGTCTTACTTGGTCAAATACTACTGTATTTGAAAGAAATAAAAGATGAGGACAACTTCTGGTACTGAAGTCCCCAGTGCTAGACAGCATGCTTCATGTCCTGACTTTGGCAGGCCACAGTTCATCCTGCAGTTCTATAAAATGTGTCAGATACCAGTCAATTGCCAGGGCCTCAATTGCAAAGCAGTGGCAGTGTAAAGGTGCCCAGAGGTCGCAGAGGTACATGCCATAGTTGCCCCAAATACAGATGATTGGATAGAAGTTCCATAGCTCTTTTGTGAAAATTTCCTTTTCTGTGACTTGCCCTGTGACAAGGTAGATGTCCATAGAGATATATCCGGGCAGATCCTCTTGGAAGTTTACTCAACTATCAGTATACACTATACAAGATGGATAGCTGCTGAAGATCTGTACTGATGAGCCGTGTCACATATTAGCATTCTAAGTGATCTGTGAAAACTGTCATGGTGATGATGTTGACAACAATAGTTAATATTTTTTATGTTCTTCATGTGCCAAGGTCTGGTCTAGCCCATCTAGCATCTACTATTATTACCGCTATTTTAAAGACATAGAAACTGAGGCTCAGAGGTAAAGCGATGTGCATAAGACCGCAAACGAGTAAAGAGTAGAGACTCAAACCCACACATCTAAATGCAGAACACGCTCTCTGAGCAAAGGCTGTGTCATGGTAACAAGGCCTCAGCGGTGCCAGGCGACTGGCACAATCTTAGTGAGAATGCTTTCCATGTCATAGTGTCCCTTGGTGTGAGAGGTGCTGCCCAGGCATTTGATCAAGGGAAGAGGGGGAAGAACTCGTTCCAGTCCATCCAAAAATCATGTCCTTTAGTCATTCCCAAAATGAAGTCCTAAGGCTTGACCATTATGTTCAGAAACTGGTGGTACAGTTGGCCATTCCCCCATCTCTAGGCAAAATTATCAAAGTATTCAGGGCAATTTATGTAACTGCCCAAAATTTGTGCTCTGATGATGCTAGAAGCTTCGGAAAGTCCTCTAATGGACAATTTGAAAGAAAAATTTTGTTTACTTCTGTGCTTCTTCCCCCCCAATGCAAGGGCATGCCACATCAGCCCTTGAGACCTGGAGTCCCATATCTCTTTATGTAATTGTGTCTGCAGGACAAAGCACAGCGAGGCCTTTGAGTTACAGGTGGTTGCTCCCAGTGTAGCTGTTATAAGATTTGGGCAGCAAGAATGTTTGCAGAACCAGTTGTCCTGGATCATGTGCTAAAAACCTAAGCTGCTTCAGCTGCAGCATGAGGAGGAGTGGGGGCTCGCCACCACCCTGGCACATACCTTTGTCATCTCTGGAGGGTTATAAGGTCTAGAGTTGAAGAACCTGAAACAGACACTGAGGCCCAGGTGCATGTCCTAAGCCACTCAGCATGGTTCTGTGCGGCCTTCAAATCTTCCATAGCCGGAGGGCTGAGCATGTCCATGGGGCAGAGGGCCCAGAGAAGAGAGAAGAAAGAGCCCCCAGAAAACCCCAGGTTCTGGGGGACACCTGTCTTATCTCACTTCCCTGTGGCTTCAGGGCATTGGAGTTAATATCCCAGGGGAAAGCTGGGCGTGGTGGCGCACGCTTGTAATCCCAGCATTCAGGAGGCTGAGACCAGAGGATTGCGGTTCACGGACAGCCTCAGCTACTTAGTGAGGCCCTCTGCAACTCAGTGAGACCTGGTTTCAAAATAAAGAATAAAAAATAGGGCAAGGGTTACAGTTCAGAGGTCGAATGCCCCTGGGTTCTATCCCCAGATCCACCAGGTCACCAGGTAAAGAACAGAACAAAATCCACAGTGCAGAGTTAGTAATAAATAACAGGCAGTAGCAGGGAAAGGCTCCAAAGGAGGAGCCCAGGTGAAGCCCCAGCTGACATAGGATCCAAGTTCTTAGCAGGGTGACAGTGGCCCAGTTAAGAGCATTAAGTTTATTCAGACAAGCAACCACAAACCCCAAGTCAGCCTCACACTATTTCTGACTAAACCATTTTTGCCTTTCCCCATACAAGGTAGACAAAGTGGTTTGTGTGCCTATTCACTGACAGACTAAATTGAGTTTCCTTTTTACTTGGGGATTATATATAATACATGAGTATATACATATATAGGCAAGATGTGTACACAAATCCTGCATGTCTTATATACATTAAATAGTCAACTATACTGATAGATGATATCCATGCAAAGTCCAATAGGTATATGTGTAGCACATCAGTAGGTTTAAGTATTTAGTTGATGGGAGACATAAGGAGAGAGACACTGAAAGCAACAGAGAGAGAAAGAGAGTTAGAGATTGGAAGAAAGAGAAAATGAGAGAGAAAAACAGAGTCTCCCGTACAGGAAGAAGCCAGTCTTGTTTGTTTTTTGAGACAGGGATGGTGCATTTTGGATTCAGGAGACCATGCCAGGAAAACAGTGTCCTCACGTCTGTATTCTGTTTGGGTTATCTGCACCCTCCGATCTTAGTGCAACAGGATTTGCCAGTGGACCATATCCATGGGAACAAAGACGTAAAAGGGAAGCACATTCCTTCACAGGCACCGGCCACTGTGACCTCCAGGGCCCGAGGTCCACTGCTGTCTGTGTTATGTCCATCTCCTGTCATTAAGCCTCTATGCCTTCAGCCATGACGAGTTTACTAACAGGGAGAAGAAAAAGGAGCTTGACACCTTTAGCAATTTAGTAAAAGCCCCTTTACCGGAATGCTTTCTTTAATATTCCTGCTTTGCATTTTCATTACTGTTTGTTGATGTGTGTGGAGCACGGGTCACCCTCCTGCTTTGCTAGGTGCAATGCATTTGTGTGAAGGATCCTAACTGCCAGCTGATGTCCCCACCAAGTGTCCGAGCGCTGAGGTATGCAGCTACTCTTCAGCACAGGTCACATCAAGTGACAAATGCTGGAGAATGTGAGATTAGACTTTCCTGAAATTCTACCTTTCAATTGTATAAATAAATGTCATCTAATGCTTAGCAAACGCATTCAACCGAAATGGATAAGCATCTTGAGTTCCAGGTAAGAATGGCCAATGAAGAGATTTGTATCAGTGGATAAGGATTGCTAAGAACTCTTCCATTTTTGCCTTTTTAAGAAGCTTAGGTCTTGTTGCACAGTTCCTACATGCCAATATAAAAATGATTAGTGGAAGAAGGGTCGATGCACTACAAGAAAACTGAATTTTAAAATTAGTCATTTTAGAGAAAGTAATTCATAAGAAAGAGTTTAAAAGACAAATAACTTGATTTCCATGAGCTGTCTAAAATCATAACCCATCACTTTATAAGTAATAAGGTTATCGAAAAACATGAGAAGTATCTAGCCTTCATCCCTACGCACAGTCTTCTCTGCCCTGACTTGCTCCTCTTATTTATCTTTTTTAGTTCACCAAAGTATATAATTAGTCATGCAAAAAGAGAATTTGTGACCTCAAACTGTCTTCTGAGAAATCCCACAGGAATAGGTAATGGCATTGAGTGTCTTTTACTTTTTAAAATTATTTATGTAACCCATAATTAATCTATTCATTATGTTATTGACTAGGACATAAACAGGTCCCCTGCCTTCATGAAAATTATAGTCTGTTAGGAAAGAAGTCACTAATCTCCAAAAAAGCTACAAAAGAGGATTTTGATTGTTTCACTACAAAGAAACACTAAATGTTCTAGGTAATGGTTATGCCATTTACCATAACTTGGTCATTACAAATGTATACATGTGTGAACACAATGCATTGTAAACCCATAAGTATACCAAATAAAATAAAATAAAACTTAAAAAGCCCACAAAGGTAAAATTGGTAAGTGCCATTAGGAAGAATTATATGGTCCTATGAGAGCTTCTAAGTCAGTAGATCAATCTAGAGATAATAGAAAATAAATACTTCCTTAAGAAAATAACAGGTGGAATCTGAATAAAGAGAGCAGAAGGAAGAGTTATAGAAGGGACTGGAGAAAAAGAGCTACATTCACCAAGACCCTCAGGCAAGAGGAAATATAGTGCATTGCAGAAATTAAAAATAAGCCAGGAATTGCATTAATCATTAGGAAAATGTAAATCAAAACCACAATGAAGCCAGGCATGGTGGCACAGGCATGTATCCTCATATTTGGGAGGCTAGGACAGGAAGATTGCAAGTTCACAGCCAGCCTCAGTAACTTAGCAAGTCCATTAGCAAGTAAGCAAAACCCTGTTTCCAAATACAAAATAAAATATAGCTGGGGGTTCAGCTCAGAGGTAGAATGCCCCTGGGTTCAATCTCTAGCAACACGGACACACACACACACACACACACACACACACACACAATGAGATGCTACTTCATAACTATGCCTATAATTTAAAAAAGAACAGTCAACAACAAATGTTATCAAAAGTTGTAGAGAAAGCAGAGCCTTCATATCTTTCTTATAGGAATGTGAACTGATATAGCTGCTTTGAAAAACAGTTTGGCAGGTCCTCACAAAACTGAACCAACGACTACCATATAACCAAGCAATTCTACCCCTAGGAATGTATGTAAGAGAATATGTTCACACAAGAACTTGTACACAGATGTTCACAGCAGCATTATTCATAATACCCAAAAGATGAAACATGCAGATATGTACCAATTAATGAACAGATGAACAAAATGTGGATGACACAATGGAATATTATTTGGCAATTAAAAGGAATAAAGTACAGATAAATGCCACAAAATGGATGGACCTTGAAAACAGTATGTAAAGTAAAAGAAGTCAGACACAAAAGGCCACATATTACATAACTCCATTTATATAAAATATCAAGAATATACCAACTCATAGAGAGAGAAAGTAGATTCATGATCGCCAAGGGCTGTGAGAAAGGGGAATAGAAAGTGATTGCCTCCTTTTCGGTTTTCTTTTGTAGGTGATCAAAATGTCCTAGAACTGGGTAGAGGTGATACTGACGCAACCTTGAAAGAATACTAAAATGACTGAATTGTATGCTTCAAGATAATTAGTTTTATGTATGGTATGTGAATGATATGTCAATTCTTCAAAAACTAAGGAAAAGAACAGCAAAGAAGGTTATGGGCAGTGCAATTCAAAACAGGGCTGAAACAAGAGACAAGAGCTAGAACACACCGGGGTTTACAAGAGAAGAATTTGTTCTTTGTCATAAAAGTAATAGAGTTTTTAAGGGAAAAAGATATATTATTAAATTTGTTGTAAGAATCATCACTTGGAAAAGCCAGGCATGGTGGTGCACCCTTGTAATCCCAGAATTTGGGAGGCTGAGACAGGAGGATCCCAGTTCGCGGACAGCCTCAGCTACTTAGTGAGGCCCTTCACAACTCAGTGAGACCCTGTTTTAAAAATTTTTTAAAAGACTAAAAAATAGGGAGACTAAAAAATAGGGCTAGGGGTATAGCTCGGAGGTGCAATGCCCATGGGTTCCATCCCCAGTACTGCAAAAAAAATATATATATATGTATATTACTTGGGCTGTGTAATGGATAATGGATCAGATAGACAAATGCCGGGCATGGTGGCACACACTTGTAATCTCAGTACTCCGGAGGCTAAGACAGAAGGATCACAGGTTTTCAGCCATCCTTAGCTACTTAGTGAGGCCCTCTACAACTTAGCAAGACCCTGTTCCAAAATAAAGAATAAAAATAGGCCGGGCGTGGTGGCACACGCTTGTAATCCCCGCGCTTGGGAGGCAGAAACAGGAGGATCGCGCAGGTTCGAAGCCAGCCACGCGCGCTGGCTTAGGAGACCCTGTTTACAAATTTAAAAAAATGTAAAAATAGGTCTGGGAGTGTAGCCCGGAGGTAGAAGGACTTCCAGGAACCCCAGTACCACCAAAAAAAAAAAAAGAAAAAAGAAAAAGAAAAAAAAAGAATAAAAATAGAGCTAGGGGTGTACCCTGGAAGTAGAATGCCCCTGGGTTCAATTTGCAATCACACACACACACACACACACACACACACACACACACACACACGACAAACAAAACAAGACTTGCAAAGATATGGAGAAATTGGAGCCCAGGTACATTGCTGATCAGAAGGTAAATACAATGTAAGTCCAAGATCAGGGTTCCATATGTCAATCTTGTTTTATAAAATACATGTTCCATGAGAAAGGAAATCTGTGGTCAAATCCAGTAAATACTGAAAGGCCAGCTAAATCTTAGTAGGATTCCAGGTATGCAGAGTTGGTAACGTGAACCAAATTAGGGATGTCGTGATTAAAAGCATAGATGGATATAAGATTATCAGGAAGTAAAATCTCTACTCTTTGGTGAGTGTGCTAGAAAGTGGTGGCAGGAGGACACTTAAGTTTTGATTTGCATAACAGAATGAAATGTAGTGTCACTGGCTGCAGAAAGAAATATTGCAAACAGACTGGAAAACCATGATCCTGCCTTGACACTGAGTTGGAAGTGCCTTTGAGACACGCAGGTAAAATGTCAAGCAAGCTGGAAAGTATGCAGGGCTGAAGCTCAGAGCAGAGGGCTGCCCTGGAGCTGATGTCTATGAGATGATCTGCATGCAGTGGGCACGGGAGCCACAGGCATGGAGGAGAAAGAGAGAAGTGGAATGAAAAGAGGAGAGGGCCTGGGGCTGAACCATGCGGGAATCTACTCTCTAATGACAGAGCAAAAGAGCCAGAGAGGTAAGCGCAAAGCCAGGGGATGTGATCGCACAGCAGTAAAGCAAGAAATTGTTTCAAGATAGTGTTCTCTGTATGTTAATTTTGTTTCACGAAAAATGTGTCCTGCAAGAAAGGAAGTCTGGCCAGGCATGGTGGTGCACTCTTGTAATCCCAGCATTGGGAGCCTGAGACAGGAGGATCTTGGTTCACAGACAGCCTCAGCTACTACTTAGTGAGGCTCTTTGAGGCCCTGTTTCAAAATAAAGAATAAAAAATAGGGCTGGGGGTATTGCTCAGAGGTAGAATGCCGCTGGGTTCCATCTCCAGTACCAAGAAAGAAAGGAAAGAGAGAAAGAGAGAGAGAGAGAGAGAGAGAGAGAGAGAGAGAGAGAGAGAGAGAGAGAAAGGCAGGCAGGCAGGCAGACAGGCTGAAGGAGCCGGGTGTGGTGGCACACACTTGTAATCCCAGCATTTGGGAGACTGAGACAGGAGAATCACAGTTTGTGGACAGCCTCACTACTACTTTAGTGAGGCCCTTTGCAGCTCAGTGAAACCCTGTCTCAAAATAAAGAATAAAAATTACGGCCGGGGGTGTAGCTCAGAGGTAGAATGTCCCTGGATTCCATCCCCAGTACTACAAAAAAAGAAAGAAAAAGAAAAAACACTGAAGGAGACAATATGTAGGTGAAGCTCATATGTAAGCCTGCCCTTCATAATTCTCTGGAACTCATAGATTTAGGGGGGAAAAGTTATGTGTTCTTTTGATTTATCTTTATTTGAACCCCAGCATACAAATCTGTTCAGATATATCATACTTGAATAAATGTCTGGGGTTAAATAAACCATATGGAGGTGAAACAGAAGAGAGTATATTAATGGACATAAAATTGTATGTAACTTTTTCATGTCAAAGTGTAGAGCATTGCCTTAGCTCAATGGGCTTCTATTAAAAAAAAAATCTAGGCTTGGCATGGCGGCAGCACATGCCTTTAATTCCTGCTTGGAAGGCTGAGACAAGAAGATCACAGGTTCAAAAACACCCTCAACAAGTAGTGAGGCTCTCATCAACTTAGCAAGACCCCGTTTCCAATAAGAAATAAAATCGGGTGGTGGGTGTAGCTTGAAGGTAGAATGCCTCTGGGTTCAAATCTCAGTAACACACACACACACACACACACACACACACACACACAATACCTTAGACTGTATAATCCATAGTCAGTAGAAGTTTATTTCTCACAGTTATGGAATCTGGGAAGTCCAAGATTAAGGATGCAGCAGATTCAGTTTCTGACAAGGACTGCTCTCTGCTTAACCCATGACTCACTGCTGTTGCCCTCCTGTGGTGGCAGGGACAGACAGAGAAACAGGTTCTCTCAAGCCTCTTTTATGAGGACATCAATCCCACTTCTAAATTACCCACCTCTTAGTATTACCACAGCGGAGGTTAGATTTCAACATGAATTTTAGAAGTACACAAGCCATGGCAAGACTATATTTAGACCATGGCAAGTACTGGTAAAGATGCTTTATGGGAGGAGGAGGGTCCTTAACATTATACATGTCCTCGCCCCTGACCTTCTCCCTGTACTTACAATCATGCTGTCCAGTGGAGCTGGGTTTGTCACACACACTTCCTCCCACTCTCAGCAATCATCATACTTTCTAGAGAGGAAATATCAGCTCAAGCATCTTTCCTCTTTCCCCTGACAATATCTTTCCCCAAGCCTGAGATATTTGGTCTAGAGAAGATCATTCCCAGGAAATTCTTATAACAAACTGGGTAGCATTTATACTTCAGGTTTGGAATACAGAGTTGAGTGGAGTAAGGGGGAGCAGATGTATAGGTACAAGGTACAAGACCACAAAGCAAGAGTCAGCCTAATCCCAAATGGTTCTCTTGGTATTCTGTATCCACTGCACCATCCATTCAGGTGATAGCTGTTCTAACACACACACCTTCCACAAACCAACATTAATTCTCAGAGACAGTATAACTACTAAAAAGGAAAAATTACTTTCCTACCCTCCTCCACATCATGCGAGATCAACCATCTCACAATGGAATTGATACTTCACATGTTCTTCACATTCTTTTCATAAAGAATGCTTCTTTTTAGCTAGCTTCTTTCGCTCTTTGCACCCAGCCTGTTTAAAATCGTGCCCCTTCACATCTACCAAGAAGAAGAAATAGCTCTATTGTTGAGCCAAACATCTTTTGATAATTACCAAAACACTCAGCTTACAAGGAGCCTCATCGAATTTTTTTCTTACAGTGGGAGAGAGTTTATTTGACTTTGCTAGGTAAATATAGTTTGGTTCTTCATATTTTTGGTGAAAATATTTGGAACAAAGAATTGAAATGAAAGCTTCTTCAACTCTTAACACATATAATTTTATGCATTACTGAGTTTTCTCACAAAATATCTCTGAAACTCTAGAACTTCCTAAAGGTGGCAGTGTGTTCTCTGTGCCATTTTCAAGATATTCAAATGTCTAAAAGTAATCACACACTTAATCATACTCATATGACAAGCATAGGAATCTATGATGCTTCTAGAATTTTCTTTGGTTTGGGTGGGAATTATAGCAATTCAGTGTTAAATAGCTATTGCTGTACTTTCATCACAAGGACTGGTTGCTAAAATTGTGTTTGCTTATTAAATGGAAAAACTCTAATAAGTACAGCCTGATGGGGGAAAAAATCTTCAAACTTCCCAGGTCATAGGGCAAGTAGACTTTTGGTATTAACAACATTGGAAACCACTTCTTCCACATCCCCTGAAACAATAAACTAAATAAAACAGCTGCTTTCTGGCTTCGTAGTCATATAAGCGCACAGCATTGTGCTGACAATTTTTTGTTTTGTTTTCCATATTTGTGTTTACAGTTGAAAACATTTCTTCCTTCGCATCTATAAGGTGGTAATTATTAGGTGTTCCAATTAGGGCCATGGAAGGACTCATCTATTGTTTCATGATTTTGAAAACCTGCTATCTTTTCTGATGACTATGATATAATTAATCAGCTAATTATAATCGTTGTGAAATATGTGTCCAAATAGGTTTTTAAAAACACCTTCTCAAAACAAAGTAATTTAAACTCTTAAAAATGTGTAAGTTATTTGCAGATAAGATGCATTTTTTGCCTGTTAATTGTTCAGCTCCAAGCAATGGCAAAAGGAAGCACAGGACCCCACAGGAATTGTGCGTCACTTTGTTAACTTGTGATGTGTTTGTGACATTCCATCTAAGCTCAGCACAAGGTATTTGTCTGTCAGCAGTGGTCAGCTAAATGATTAGCTGACATAGCTCTTCATTCTATGGGTCACTGGCAGAACAGACAGGTTCAAATGTACAAGATGTTGGCTGTAGCTCTTCCTGAATGCCTTTCCTACTTCATTAAGCTTTAAGCATTACTATTTATGTAGGAAAATAACACACATTGGCACTCTAAAATATAAACCCACTGCTTAAATGCAATATATCATTCTAGGTAGGAAGAATCTAGCAAACTGATTTCTAAGGAAGGTTATTTTTTATAAGGCTGAGAAGAGATTTCAACTATATTTTATTTTGAAAAAGATTTATCCATACAACCACATAATAATGACACAGAAGTAAGACCCAAGTGTGATCACAGTTATCTGTTCTCCTTTCCTAACTCACACTCATGAATGCAGAAGATATCACAATTCATTCAAAACAAACACTGATCAACAACATTTATTTTGCATTTTCTCAATGCATTTTATAGGACAAGTGTGTGACTCAGTGCCACCGCACTATATTTCTCTAGGAATGGTTGAGGAAGGCCAGAAAGTAGAAGAAGGACAAAAGCACAGCTTGGAATACAATGAGGGTGACCCAAAGGCTAAGAGTAAACTAAAGTCCTCATTAATTGTAATTGGTCAATCTTCCTCCAGCAGAGAAATTACTGTTTCAGTCCTAGGAGACGGGATGTTCCATCTCCCTGGTGCAGCACTGCATCCCAAGTACATGGACCTTAGAGGGTACTCATAAATATCTATTGAAAATGAGTGACATTTGAGAGAATCTGAGAAAATCTGTCAATAGAACACTTCATTTCACAGAGAGGAAAGTTGAAGACCAAAAAGGCAAAATGGTTTTCCAAAAATTTCAAGTAGAGCTGGCAGTAGAGCTCACCATCTCTAGGAAGATGGCTTGATCTTCCACTCTCAAAAAAGGTCCACATCCTTCTCAGAATTCTATTTCCTATGAGAGCAACAGAGTTCAAAGTGGTCACCTTCAATCTGAGATGTGTATTAATCTTATTCTACATCCTTGTAGCAGAAGAAGAATTCCTAATAATAAGGAATTCTCTTTCACACTCAGATTGCTCTAACTTCGCTTCTCTTGAAGTGATAATAATTGCTGATGGAAGCCAAGGGATGGGCCCAACAGCCCCAAAATAAAGAGAAAGTAGAGATTTTAAGTGTTTAGTGATGAAATAGAAAGAATAATTGAAAGTTGGGGATATATTTAGGCAGGAAAGATACTACCCCAATTCCTAGTTTCCATTGTGTGCAAATGGAAGTCAAAGTTCTTATTCTATAAAGGAGTCATTTTCTTTCCCAGTCTGAATATGCTGAGGGGCAGTGGCGTTAGAAGATTTTGCCACTGGACAAAAACAGAAGGTCATTATCTTTTTCACATCATTTTTGTGGTGGGAGGATACAATCCAATAAGCCTGAAATTGAGTGGTAAAGCCATAAACATAAATTCTATAGACCAAAGGGTAGAATTTAACAACTTTCTGTTGTGTTAAAGCCAAAACACATATGTTCACAAATCTAAAGGACTGGACTTCAGACTTTGGGGACAATCACATCAGACCCAAATGCAGAACTGTCTTCCCCTCATTATGAAGCACCCATCTAGGTAGCCCTAGATGAACACCCTTCAGACCACAAAGAGCACAGATGGTGAGCTCCAGGCCCTGATGAGGAGACAGCTGGAAACAGCTACACCAAGTGGCAGAGAGCCAAACTGACACACATAAACCAAAGAAATGAACACAGAAGTCCCCACTAATTTCCATCACGCACGCAGCCTAAGTCCCTTTCACAGGGAATGGTGGAAGGAAGGAGAAAGGTTCTGGGTTTATTTGTGAAGACAGCTTTGAGCCTGAAAGAACTTGTGGCCTGTGCAAATATACTCTGCATGATATCCCGATCACGTTGGGCATTCCAGAAGACTCTGACTGCATGGACATTTGATGACTAAGTGAGGTGAAGGGATTGTCAACAGGAAACAGCCTGGGAGAATACTCAGGGGTGACACTGAGATGATTTGACAGGTTACTGGACAGACTGGCCAGAAAGGCCTGAGGGCCTGAGGCCACAGGGAAGCAAAGGAAGGATAGGGGAACAAAGCAAACCACACAGGAACAGGACAGCAGCCTTCAGTTGAAGAGGTGGGTCCTGAGCCTGCAGGGAACATCTACTGGACGCCTAGCTGGCTTATATCACATCTGAGAATTCAGGAGAATTTTCACTCTGGTAGTCTTGATTATAAGCACTTTGGAGGTGAGAACAATATTTCCTGTGTTAATCATACTCATACATATGGGGGAATAGGGTATTCTGACAGATAGCCAGACCTTCCAGAAAGCTGAGGAAATAAGACCCCCAGGCTCAAGGGAGTTACAAAGTATGAAATAGAAGGACACTCCGGATCCAAGGAAGCTCCGGGGCGAAGGCTACTTATCATCTGCAGGAGACCCAGTACAGAGCCGTGATCTAATACATCTCTGAAGAAATTTTACTTTCCCCAGTAATGTTTACAAACTATCCCTCACACGACCCTATGTACAGCCCAGAAGTGGCCAGTGTGTTTGTTAACATGGCTCTATAAATGCCCATCCTGCGTGGAGGGCTCTGTGGTCTCCCCAGTGTGCGCTCCACCTCCCATCATCCATAGGAGGAGAACCTCGGTATCTCCCTCCTTGCCTCCTACCTCCCATCACACTGGGGCTCTAGATCCCAGGACGTACGGCCTGCAGGTACACTGCCAACCATGTTGGTGGTCCATTTAAGGCTGGTGTCTATAAGTACATGATCAAGTTGTTTTTCCTTATGTGTAATAATATGCTACTACATATACGAGAATTAAATTTGGGTAATAATTTTAAGAAATGAATTATCTTCTTTCTTCTCAGTTTACTGCTAGTGAATAAATGCATTTTCATTAAATGCTAATTGGGAAACTAAAGGATATCCTACTGTAAGCAAATGAAAATGAGTTCAGAAACTAGCAAACATAACAAAAATAGATTTTCTTAATCAATGCATAGGTAAAGTGAGTAGTTATCCATTTTTTTCATTCCCAAATTTATTATTTCAAGAAAGAGAACCAAACTTTACTAAGTCAAGACTTTGCTGTATGTCCTTGGAGAGCTAGCTATCTCACAGCTCTCTGGGTATTGCTATAGATGTAGCATGTGCCTGACGATCATAATTTTAGGAAGACGGAGAGAGTTCTGTTAACTCCCATTTCGAACATCACAGTCAGTAGAAATGGAAACAAAGAAATTTGACTCCCTAACACATCTTCAAAGCTCATGGTGATTGTTTCTTCTCAGGATGATTGGATATGAACAATTTGGAACAAAGCCTCCACCCCTTAGATGATTTACTCATGGTTTGTGCTTTGACCCTTCCACATATTTAGAACATAAACAACTTTCAATTTCAAGAAAAGCAGACTAATATGAAGATTATCCTGAGTACGGGGGAAATGCTCAAGTAAATTAAAATGCCAACCTATAAATATAGTATAGTAATCTCTTTACTTATAGCTTTACTTTCTACAGTTTCAATTACTGGTGGTCAACCATTGTTTGAAAAGTGCTAAATAAAAAAATTTCAAAAATTAACAATAACTTTTAATGGTACAGGATTCTGAGTGGTATGATAAAATCTTGCTCCATCTCTCTTCATCCCACCTGAAACATGAGCCATCCCTTTACCAGAATATTCGCACTATATTCACTACCCTCCCATTAGTCATTTAGTAATCATCTTGGTTATCAGTATGGTGGTTATACCAAGGTGGCCATGGTATTACAATGCTTATGTTCAAGTAATTTTATTTTACTTAATAATGGAATGGCCCCAAAACATAAGAGTAGTGATGACATCAATTTAGATATGCCAGAAAGAAACCATAAAGTGCTTTCTTAAGCAAAGAAGTAAACATTTATCATAGGTATATAAGGGGGGAAATTCAGTACATGTAGGCTTTAGAACTACCCGTGACTCCAGGCATTCACTGGAAGATGTTGATAGGTGATCAAGAGGTGAATAGCTACTCCCCTTCTTGAGCTCATTCTTGATTTCATCATTAAGTAGCTATTTGTCAAAGAGAATGTTCCTAGCTTCTTAAGTTGAACATTGGATTAGAGCAGTAGCTCTCAAATGTAATGAAGCATCCGAATCATTTGAAATTTTTGGTAAAATATAGACCACTGAGCCCCTCACACTCCCTCCCTCAGACTTTTAACTTAACAAGTCTGGGGAAAGACTCAAAACTCTTCTGGCTGATACTCATGCTAATAGTGCAGAAATGAGACTTTGAGTACTACTAGGTTAGAGATTATTATTGACTATTCACTTTGACATTCAAGAAACCCTACCTTCCAGAAGACCAAGTCTTCAATAATGTGTTATTGACATCTTCAGCAACAGATTGGTCGAGCCAAGCAAACAGCAAACCTGGTGAGGGATCGGGGAGTGCTCCTGTGGAGTAGAGGAAAGAAACCAAACTAACTGGATTAACAGGATGAAGTCAAATCTATAACTTGGAGCTGGGGATGTAGATCAGTAGTGGAGTATATGCTTAGGATGTGTGAGGCCCTGGGTTTGATCCCTAATACCATATGTACATGTGCCTAGACACACACACACACACACACACACACACACACACACACACCACACCCACCTTGAGCTACCACCAACTCTGAGCTCCATTAGAGAACTGAACAGCCAAAAGGCCTGCTCTCTATAATACTTGGCTCTAAATACTTGAAACACCTAACTTGGTCAAGATACAGGTTGGATGTGGAAGGTCAGGGAGCCGTGAGGCAGTGGGACTCAAGTCAGAGATATATCTCCTAGAGAACATGATGGAGATGACATGAACACAGGCCGTTTCAGGCCAGGTGGGCCAGGATTTCACCAGAGTAACTGAAGAACAGCAGCTATTCCAGGTACTACAGGTGACCGCGGTGTGCCATTGGAAAAAGATGAACAAATACCAATATCCAAAAGTACCCAGACTACATCACCTAGAGAACTATAAAAAATACCAATTTTTAGGCAATAGTTCCGATCTTAAATAGAAGCCCCAGTAGTAAATCCTGGATATTAACAACTTCTAAATCAACAGGTGATGCTGATTGGCAGCAGATTGAAAAGCACTGCAACAGAATAACAACAAGTAAGGGAGCATACTTAGAGATCAGAGGTTATTATCCAATGATAAAATGTGCAATTGTTCAGAACAATATGTTTCTTTTTGTGTGTGGTTCTGGGGACCAGATCCTGAGCCTCACACATGCCATGCGGCTGTTTTACCACTGAGCTGTACCCCAGCCTCAGAACAAGAGAACAATGTTAAACTAAAGTGCACTCAATACATAAGGCAAACACTAATACAACTGCTTGGAGAGTAACAGCCAATCAAGAGACTAATTTTTAATGCACTAATTCTCCCACATTTATGCAAATGATCAATATACTTAGTTTCCCAGCATAAACTTATACAGCTCACTACAATCTCTCTCTCTCTCTCTGTCTCTCTCTCTCTCCATATATATATATATACAAATGACATACATTTCCCCGATAAAAATACAGAAAAAATACAGAATACCAAAGCATCCCACATTGGGGAAAAAACATAAAATGTGAATAATCTACTCCATTTTGTTTATAAACGTCATTTTAGCCGGGTGTGGTGGTGCACGCGTTTAATCCCAGCATTTGGGAGGCTGAGACAGGAGGATCTGGGTTCGCGGACAGCCTCAACTACTACTTAGTGAGGCCCTTTGTAACTCAGTGAGACCCTGTTTCAAAATAAAGAATAAAACATAGGTCTGGGGGTGTAGCTCGGAGGTAAAAATGCTTCTGGTTCCATTCTCAGCACTGCAAAAAAAATCTTTTTATTATTTATTTATTTTTATAGTTGGGTGTGAACCCAAGGACATTCTATACCTCTGAGCTATACCCCCAGCCTTTTTTATTTTTTATTTTGAAACCAGATCTACTAAATTGCCGAGGGTCTCGCTAAGTTGCTGAAGCTGGCCTCAAACCTGCGATTCTCTTCTCTCAGCCTCCCAATACTAGGATTGCAGGCATGTGCCACCGCTCTCCGCCTGATTTTGTTTTAAAGTACCTTGATGAAATGTCATTCTCAGTAGCAATGTGATTGGTGAGCTGGAAGGCTGCCTCCTCGCTGCGCACTTAATCTGCCTATCCTTTGGGGCCTCGGATACCTCCCTGTTTTCCTTTCATTCCACTTCTTAAAATTGGGCCCCTAGTTCATAATCGCATTCACAGTACGGTCGTATGTTTGCCCCTTCCTTTATTGCTGTCTCGTAAACTGCAGGCTTCACGAGGACCAGGAAGGGGTCTTTGTTTTGTTCAGTGTCACGTACGCAGCACGTAATAGAAAGTTAAGTGGATGCATGTAAAACGCATCCAGGAAGGGCTTCTGAATGCAGATTTTCAGAGCAAAAAGACAGTTCAGCCCCTCTAGTCTAACAAAGTTTATATTACACCAGAAAACAGTCATTGACTCAAACAAGTTTTATTTCTAAACCATGAAGCAAAGTGACCACAACGTTCATTTATTGTGTTTATTCTCTGCCAGAGAAGATAGGAACATGGCACTCAGTGAAACCGCCATCCACTCAGACTCAAACTTAGTCCTTCAAAAAGGAGCAGGTCTCAGTGAGCAGGCAAATGTATTTATACTCTGTTGTAGCAACCAAATAAATATAGAGACAACTGTAACTTGATAAGACACTGCTGAGAAAGTCCTTAGTTTTTTGTTCTTTCTTCTGGAGAGAGTATTTATTTTTTATTAAAAAATAAAAGGAGGGGAAAAAAGAAAAGGAAAATAGTATTAAAGCCAGGCTTGGTGGCACACACCTGTAATCCTAGTACTTAGGAAGCTGAGAAAGGAGGATCTCAGGTTTGAGGCCAGCCTCAGCAAGTAGTGAGACTCTAAGCAATCTTGTGAGACCTTGTTTAAAAAAAAAAATAGAGCTGGGAGTGTAGATCAGAGGTAGAATGGCCCTGGCTTTAATACCCAGTAACATACACACACACACACACACACACACACACACACACACGCATTAATAAGATGGACTGGACCACAGTACATGGAGATAATAAAGCCTGGGTTTTACTCCAGTTCACCAGAAAAACTCTGAAGCAGATGGATCCGTTTCAGAGGCTGGGTTTGGTTGAGCAAAGCCCTCCTAAATAAACGTTTTATATAGAAAAAGATAGCTCTTCCATTCACTAAGAAAGGATGGCAAAATATATACTAAGATTCTCATTAAGTAATGATTGCATGAAAGATAAGCTGAGAGACAGGAAAAGCATAAAATTAAAATGGGAATAAAGTCTCAAGTATTTTTTGCAATTTTTCTGCTGGGAACTACGTGTAGAAATAATAAGTTTCAGCCAGGCATGGTGGCACATGTTTGTATCTCCAGGACTTGGAAGACTGAGACAGGATTTGAGGTTTGAGGTTCGAAGACAGTCTCAGCAAGTAGTGAGACTCTCGTCAACCTAGTGAGAAAATAAAAACAGATGGGCTAGAGCTCAGAGGTAGAAAGCCTCTGAGTTCAATCCTAGGAGGAAGGAAAGGAAGGAGGGAGGGAGGGAAGAAGGAATGAAGGAGGATGCTTCAGTGTGGGAGATAAAGACAATGCCACACATCTTTCTGTATTGTTCTTGTATTTTCAGTTAGTATATGCAACAAGATATGTGTCAATAATGAAAATAAAATGAACTCTTTACTGCTGAAAATCAATTCGATCCTCAGTTTTACTTTCATGAATATGTTCATATGTTCAGTTAACGTTTAAAATTAGGTTTGTCAACTTTTCTCCAAACCCAGTAATTACTTGGAATTTTTATGTTGTGGTCTAAAAACACAGGGACCAGTTTTTCATTTGCTCTAGCTGTGTGTGTGTGTGTGTGTGTGTGTGTGTGTGTGTGTGTGTGTGTGTGAGTGAGTGATTCCTGTTACTGATTCATGAAAACAGTAAATCAAAAATCTGTAGAGCCGGGCGTGGTGGCGCACGCTTGGAATCTCAGCACTTGGGAGGCTGAGACAGGAGGATCGCAAAGGTTCGAAGCCAGCCTCAGCTACTGAGTGAGGCTCTCTGCAACTTAGTGAGACCCTGTTTCCAAATAAAGTATAAAACAGGTCTGGGGGTGTAGCCCGGAGGTAGAAAAGGCCCTGGGTTCCACCCCCAGTACCACACAAAAAAAATTATAACATTTTCTCTAATTCCTTTCTGCTGAAATAAAAAATCAGAAATAAAGACAATATGGATACAAAGATATTTATAGCAATATAATGTAAAATAGTAAAAAAATAAAAAACAGAAAATCTATATCTCACTTATGTATCAATAGGGAATGGACTAAAACCAATTGTTGTACCTGAAGGGAAATGCTTTCATTTTTGCAAGGAATATTTAACACAAAAAAATACATGTAAGATATGTTGACATATTCAAAAAGACTGAAAGATATATCATAAAATGTTGGTTTTTTTACATTTCCATATTTTACAAATTTTCTGCAATGATATATATTTTTATTCAGCAAGTTAAAGTTATTAAGAAAGAAGAGAAAGAGGGAATGGAAGAGGCAGGGTGGGATGGAGGCAGAATTGCTTAGATGTCTGCCTTCTTCCCTGTTCGTTCAGGAGCCCTGGAGTTCAGCTCCTGGCATGGCACCTGGAGATCACTGTTGGCACCAGCATCTCCTCCTCCCGTCGCTCTGCCTGCTGCTGCCAGGCTACGCTTCCTGTGATCAAGAACTCCACCGAGTCCTCATTTTTCTGCCAAGAGCGAGATGAAATGCATGCTTTCATTTCTACCAGTGGAAATATAAATTGGCACAACATCTCAGCAAAGCAATTTATCAGACTATATCGATAACTTTTAAAATATTCATATATTGTGGACCTCGCTGTAATTCTACTAGTTTCTCCTGTAGAGGACAAAAAAAAAAAGGAATCATTTTAAAATTATTCTCCTAGTAGTGTTATATATTAGAGGAGGAAAGAACAGAACAACCTAGAAGTCTAACAATAGTAGACTTACAGCAAGGCCACAAGATGTAATAAAACGCCTTCAAAGAATATGTGATGGCAGGCAAACTGCAGACCCTATCGTGTCAAAGAGTAAAAGTAATTACAATGAACCAGGAGTGGTGGCACAGGCTTGTAATCCCAGAACTCGGGAGGCTGAGACAGGAGGACCACGAGTAACTGAGGGCTCTCAAAATAAAAAAAGAAAAGAAAATGGAGATGGAGGGATAAATCAGTGGTAGACCGCCCCTGTATGCAAGTCCTAATACACCCCACAAAAAGTAAGTTACCATATCCCAAATTGTGTTTAATTATAAATTATGTTTTAACTTAAAATATAATTATATATCCCAAATTTTTTTTATATCCCAAATGTTTTTTGTTGTTGTTGTTGTTGTTGTTGTTTTGTTTTGTTTTGTTTTGTGCATTATTGGGGATGGAACCCAGGGGCATTCTGCCTCCAAGCTACACCCCCAGCCCTATTTTTCATTGTTTATTTTGAACAAGGTCTCACTAAGTTGTGGAGGGCCTCAGTAAGTAGCTGAAGCTGGCTGGGAGCCACTATCCTCCAGCCTCAGCCTCCCAAGTACTGGGATTACAAGTATGTGTCACCACACTTCGCCCTAAATAATGTTTTAATTATAAAAGTAAATATTTACTTGGGGACCAAACAACTAGAAGGAAGCATTCCAGAGTATTAGAAGTAGTTATCTCCCAGTGTTACAATCATGAGATACTGTTCTTTTCTCTCCTTAGTTTATGTCTATTTTCTGTTATGAAAAGGTCTATCTATCTGGCCAGTTCTATTTTTTGTGGCCCATACCTTCAGGCAGATAGGTCCTTTGTTGTCCCTTGAAAGCACCATGCTCTTTTCTACCTCCAGGTCTTTGCTTATAATGGTCCTTCTACCTGGAATTCTGATCTCTTTCTCCAAAAGCAAGTTTCAGTCTCTCCAGCTCTCTAAGGCTCCCCCGCCCATGCTGGTCACAGGCATCGCTTTTTCTCTGAACCTCTGTGCTCCTCAGTTGCAGGCATTATATACCACTTATTAAGGCCATGGATTATCTCCTGTAATCTTCAAACCTCCCTGAGATACTTAAATTCTGATTCCCATTTCATCAGTGAGGTACTGTAAGAATCAAAGTGACTGGGTAACTCATACAAGAGCACTGTTTTGTTACTCTGTAATGAGTTTGTGTTTTTACATGCTTTATCTCTCCACAAGAATTATTATTATTATTATTATTATTATTATTATTATTATTATTAATTATTTGGTGGTACTGGGGGTAGAACCCAGGGGCTTATCTACCTCCGGGCTACACTCCCAGCCCTATTTTATAATTTATTTAGAAACAGGGTCTCACTAAGTTGCCGAGAGCCTCACTAAGTAGCTGAAGCTGGCTTCGAACCTGTGTGATCCTCCTGTCTCCACCTCCCAAGTGCTGGGATTACACGCCCAGCTCTCTCCACAAAAATTATATGCACTTTGTTTTCAATATCTTATTTTATGAGGTAGCACATTACTTATCTGGTATCCAAGAATTAATTTTTACCATAATCGTATTTTTCAATTATTTTCTTTAGTTATCAAACAGTGTTTTATGTTAACCACATTAACCACTTTAACACTTGCATTCCTTCTTGGACTGAGTTCCATGGGCCTAGTTAACTTCTCCATCATGTACAATCAATATAAATATCAGTTATTATGGCATAAGACTGTAATACAGTGATGGTCTCAAAAAAATACTGAATGAGAGGGTAATTTGCCCTTAGACCAAATGCCAGGCACAGAATCCTAGTGTGTCTTACATAAGAATTACCAATGAGACTCCTGCCTCTAATTCCTTTCCTCTCCTTCCTTCTATTAAAATGAACAGCTGAGCTCGTTCTAACAAGTACAGTATCATGTCTATGTATTTCCAGCTGCATCTGGCTGTTGCTAAAAGGAACTTAGTACAGAAACACAACTGGACTAACTATAATTAAAACTATAATGAAAAATTAGCAATTTAAAGAATGGATAAGATAAAAAGTCTGTCCTACTTCAAGAATCCTTATATAGAGTTTATATTGTAAATTCCCTGTTAAACTATAGATAGATGATAGATAGATGATAGACAATCTATTATATACACTCAGACACAGGAATATACTACAACTATTGCCATGAAAGTCTCTTTCTTCATTTGTGATAAGATTAAATTCACCAAGTTTTTCAATCTTGCCTTATGACAGGAAATAGAAGAGGCCTTTGGAATTACTAAATTTAGCCATTTGAAATATTCAAATTCCAGGACTTTCCCCTGGAAATTCTGATTCCATTGGTCTGGGTTGGGGTCCAAGAATCTACTCTTTCTTAATGAGCATCCTAGGTGATTCCAAGCTCTTCTTGAGAATTTAATTAATCGATGTTTGAGTCCATACATCTCAATATGCCTTTGTTTATTTGTTTGTCTGTTTGTTTCCTTCATAATAGGAGAGAATCTTTGTAGGTACAGATGCTTTCCCTTTCTTAATAAATGGTGAGTATATCCAAGGGCCAGTTTCAGGTTTAAACAGTGAACAAACAAAATCCTCTGACTTCTTGGCACTCATATTCTATTGGGAGGAAAGAGGAACAAGCACGTAGGACTGGCGGTGTGATTCATTGGGAGAACACTTGCCTCGCATGCACGAGGCCAGGGGTCAGATCCCCAGCACTGGAAAAAAAAAAAAAAGATACACAGCAAAGCAGATAATGATAAGTGTTGTGTAGAAAATAAAGTGCAGTAAAGAAGATAGAGAATGACCAGGGAGGGAGCTGCTATTTTGTTAAAATGCAAAGGGTTAGAGAAGGCCTCTTTGATCAAATCACTGAACAAAGAGCTGAGGACAGGAGGGAGCCAGGTGTAGTCAGCAGAAGTTCACTCCAGGCTGGGGCAAGGCAGCCATTGTGCTGCCACGTGGGGGCAAAGGGAGAAGGTCAGAGGTGGCAGTGGGAACTGCTCAGAAGCAATGCAATCTGATCATTGTTTTCCAAAGGATCTCCCGGTTGTGTGTGAAGAGACTTCAGCTAGCTCTGAGGCCATCGCAGTCATCCAGGTGAAAGACCACAGTGGCTTGCATCAGTTGTTTGGGGCAAAAAGTCGCAAATTTGTTGGGTTTTTTTTCCCTCATATGAATCGGATTATAATAATTTTCTCTCAGTCTGGGTAGATGCTATATTCCATTGTTTTCTGGCTTTCATGTTTCAAATGAAAAGAACAAGGCCACTCAACCTCTTTTTATTTCTTTATATAACATGTTCTTTCTATTTGGAAACTTGTAGGACTTTCCTGTTTATCCTGGAACTAAGGTTTCCAATGAAATAGACAAAGGCAGTATTAAGCAGAGTTAAAAAAGGATAGAGTTGAGTTATCAAATCTAGGTCAGAAAAATATAAAATTGGGACAAGAAAACCATCAGAAGACCTGGGTCTGAGCACATGGTCCCAAATAGGTTAAGGGCAGAAAGTCATCTTTTAGAGAAAGTTCCCAGGGTCTTCTTTACTCAACTGCAGGGAAGCTGCCCTTCCCCCATTGGCCTCGGCTCAAACCAGTTAACTTTAGATCCCAACCTCCAAGCCCTGCTAACAGCATCTATGTCCCCCACTTTTACTATCACTCTACTTTAAAAAAAAAAAAAAAGAAAAACATAGAATTATACTTAGGGATAATTTCATTGGCCACATATGTGTGTTGACAGCATTTGAATTCTATAGTCTTCCTTCATCTCTATTCATAAGCATCTGTTCTAGATACTTACTTAGTACTTAGATAGATCTAAGTATCTATTCACACGTAGCTATGGCCCTGAAAGAACTTGGATATATTTATTCAAATGTATAAGTAGAAATTCTGCTTTATTTAGATGCATTTCTTGGTGTTTTTTTTTTAACTTCATGTTTGGCTAAAAGCTGAGTTCATTCATGTCTATAAAAAGTCAGTCTCATTTGGGATGTAGGCAGGGAAGAGCCTTGAAGAAAGTATTTATGCCTCGTGCTATTTGGCGGGGGCCTGGGAGGGGGAGCAGGAAAGCCTGGCTGAGTAAGGGGTGAGACAAGCCAGGCAGCGCTCCCAGGCAGCGCTCCTCCCTTTGCAGTGGAGGGCAAGCTAGAGCAGAGTTAGGAACCATGTCAAGAGACTGTGTTTTGGTTTTTGTTTTGGTTTTTTTGGGGGGTGGGGGGGTTGGCATTGGGGATTGAACCCAGGTGCATTCTACCTCCAACCCTATTTTAAAATGTTTTTATTTCAAAAGAGGGTCTCACTAAATTTCTGGGGCTGGCCTCTTATCTCAGCCTCTCAAACACTGGAATTACAGGCATGTGCCATTGTGCCTGGTTAAGACCATAAGTGCTGGATGTGGTGGCGCACGCTTATAATCCCAGCATTTGGGAGGCCGAGACAGGACGATCGTGGTTCGCGGAAGGCCTCAGCTACTACTTAGTGAGGCCCTTTGCAACTCAGTAAGACTGTTTCAGAATAAAGAATAAAAAATAGGGCTGGGGGTATAGCTCGGAGGTAGAATGCCCCTGGGTTCCATCCCCAATACCACAAAAAAGACCATAATATTTGATAATGATCCACCGAAAGATAAAAGCATGACAGTTATTTTATTCTGTGTGTTGTTCCCTGTCTCCTCTGCTGTTAAAACCTGCCTTGCTTCCACATCCTCCCGATCACCCCCAATTACTACATTTTCTCTCATCCAATCAGTGAACATCGTCTGCTATTTCTGTACTTTCATATGAAGAAACAATTCAGCAGATGCAGTGTACAAACTAGACTGTGCATATACAATGTGGATGAAGCTAAGGGACCGAGGGACACCAGAGGAATACAAGGACCTAGAGTGCTACGCGGGCAAGACGCCGGGCAGTGGACAACAGGCCAAAAGGAACAAAATCCAAAGAGCCACCTGGAGAACAGATGGGGACCAGGAACAGGCTGCTCTTCCAAAACCGATCGGAAAACAGCAAGGCTGTCCAAAGATCCGGGGAGCAGAGAGAATAAGCAATGCGGAAGGAACCGTGCCCCTTGAGCCTTTTTCCTGGAGAAGGCATCTAACATCCAGGCAGAATGGAGGGTGGGGAAGGAGGGATTCCCTTTAAATGTTTACAATGTACTTATCTGATTCTAGAGGAAGCTGTCTAAGGATGCCACTGTTTTCAACTTTAAAACGCCCTTCTTCAATGGCTATATTTGTTTTTAAGAATCCAAACACAGAAACTATTTCTCTTGAAAAGCATTTGATGTTAAAGGGTATCCCAAGGGACATCTCCTGGTGTTGTAGTGTCCCCTTGTAGAATTTTCTCCCTCTCACTTCATTCTTCATCAGGTTGGACTTGGGGTAAAGGAGCAGAATGGGTCATAAGGTCCTGTTCCAAGTAATTAGTGAGGGTTTTTTTTCTCTTATCTAAATGTGCCTTGTTAGAGTATATCGGTGTCAGCCAGGTTAATTGGAACTTTAATACATAATTGATGTTAATTTATGGCCCTTTTTGTTCCAGGATGCTACTGCAGACCTTAAAGTCAGGATACAGTTTTCTTGTTATTAATTATATACAGAAAGCCAATATCCCCTTTGAGAAGAGACCCATGTCATCTGTAGCTTATTAGAGATACAGCGTGTCAGCTGTGGGTCACTTTTACTGCATAAGTCCTTACTAAACTCCATACTACTCCAAAATAACAGAATACACTAATCACAATAAATGAAAATTGAAATTATGATCTGAGGTTCACACATACTGTATATTAAAATGTTTTACATTAATGTTACACTGGATGTGATGGCACACACCTGTAACCCCAGTACTCAGGAAGCTGAGACCGCAGGTTTGAAGACAGCCTTGGCAAATGCTGATGCTCTTGGCAAACTGGTGAGACCATGTTTGAAAACAAAAAAAAATTTAAAAGCTGGGGATGTTAGCTCAGAGGGAGTATAGCCTTGAGTCTCATCCCAATTACCACACATATACATAAAAGATATGATGTTGAAAATGTGTGGCTGAAGTTGGGCGTGGTGGCACACACTTGGAATCCCAGCGCTTGGAAGGCCGAGACAGGAGGATCACACAGGTTAGAAGCCAGCCTCAGCTACTTAGTGAGACTCTGTGTCCAAATAAAATATAAAATTGGTCTGGGAGTATAGCCTGGAGGTAGAAAGCCTCTGGGTTCCACCCCTAGTACCACCAAAAAAAAAATGTGTGGCTGTGACCTGAGGATCACAGCTAGATGACAGCCTCAGCTAGTGGGGCTCTTTGCAACTCAGTGAGACCCTGCTTCAAAATAAAGAATAAAAAAAATTGGGCTGTGGTGTAGCTTGGAGGTAGAATGCCCCTGGGTTCCATCCCCAGTACTGCAAAAAAAAAAAAAGTGTTATAATTCTATGGATCTGCTGTATTCCACCAGCCAGACAACCTAGTTATATTTTATAAATCAATATACCATCTTGGAACTAAAATTATAACACTGCTATAACTGAGGCTGTTGTGAACACAAAATGACAAATGAAGACTATAATACTTGGGTTTTCATGCAGAGCTGCCATTAAAATTTGAATTTTTATTAATCACTCTATTAAAGAGAGCAAATTGTTGTGTTCCAAATCCAATTAAAGGTTCTATGTTCTAATTTTCTTCCATTGTGAAAATGACTGCTGGCTTAGGAACTCAGCACAAAAGCACAGGATCACGCAAGGCTTGGAAGCCACACAATCCCACGTTGTCCAGAGCAGCTTAACCAAAACCTTACACTAGAAACCGAGGGAGGGCTAAATCCAGCAATATGAACTTGCTTGATGAATCGCAGGCCTAGATTTGCTAATGGCTAAAAGATGGCAAATTGGCCAACCTTGCCTAGTATCTATCCACTTCAAAAGAGTAAAGAATAGATGACTCTGTGTAAATCTAATATGCTGGATTTTCTTCTGTCGCTATGTTTTGTTCAACTCAAAGTTACCACAGTGTGATCAGATACGACATAACGTGATGAACAGCAGGGGTGTCTTACAATGGAACATGCCACGACACGATGTGTAGAGTTTCTTTTGAACCTTTCTTGGGATCAAATATCAGCCAAAAGGAGGTCATTTTAATTATCAGATGATTAATTAATTAGATAGTGAATTATCAGAGGTAGATGAATCCAAAGACAGTGTGGTTCTACACATGCCTGCTTATACACAGAAGAAAACAGGACTTTTTTAAATGTACCTAGTAAGAGAAAAGAAACAAAAGTCTAAGCACTTAAATTATTTTTTATTCAAGTAATGTTCACTAACAGATATTGTGTGTTATGCCAGATATCGTATGAAGCATGTAGAGTCTTTCCTGCCCCAAAAGGGCGGATATTCAAGTTGAAAACACAAAGCCCTCCTAGATACAATCTGGACATTTAGAGATGACTTGGTAAATATATTTTTTAGGCTAATAAGTAAGACAATGAATTTTAAAAATGAACTAGTTAGTAGTTTGCCACTGTTTGTTGTAATATTCGAGGAATAAGAGTAACTGGCATAGCAAATGTTTTTAAAACATTTTAATAAGCCAGGTGTGGTGGCACATACCTGCAATCCCAGTACCTGAGAGGCTGAGACAAGAGGATCACAGGTTTGAGGGCAGCCTCAACAACTTAGTGAGACCCTCGGCAACACAGTGAAAGCCTGTTTCAAAATAAAAAGTAAAAATGGCTGGGTGCAGCTTGGAAGTAGAATGCCCCTGGGTTCAATTCCCAGTACAAAAATATAAGCAAAAAAATGAAAAAAATAGTAATGAAACCCCTGTATCATTATGAGTCAGGTGTAAACAAAATAATTAAGTTTCTGTATATAAAACAGTAATAAGTCAGGGTTTAAAAGGAATTGTCTACTTCTTGTTTTTCTACTAAAAGTAGAGATGCAGGATACAGCAAATACTCAGATTGCTAGGAGGAGCTGAAATCTCACAACCCTCATGGGAAAGGCTGCCAAAATTGTAAGTTCCTTTATACATATTTAGAAGGGGTTTTTTGACAATCAATAGCAATTAATGTATCATGCAGAATTATTGTCAAATGCATTTCTTAAGTATCTATTTGCATGAGATTCTGTCCTAGGCATTACAAAACAAAATAAGCATGTAGTTAACGTTCTGCAATCTAAGATGTAAAGTGCTTCTCATTATTCTAAACTAATGAAGCAGTTTTTGTTTGAGCCTCACCTCACCCCTAGCATTTGTAATTAACTCCTTTGACCTTTCTGGGCCCTGGCCTCTTCATCTGCAAAATCAGGACATACTACTCATTTGCAGAGCCCAGTGACTGTCAGCAATATCTCAAGATCACTTGTGCTATTTTTTAAATCACAGTATGTTAAAATCATAGATTATCACAATGTTAAGATGAATTTTAGACCAAAAAAAAAAGCTATCATGAAATTTAGTTTTTTGGGCCAAAATAGTAAAAGCTCATAGGCCTCCACCTCAATACGGCTGAAGCAGTTGTAACATATTGCCTCTCTGAGGATACGTTTCAAAACATTAGTGTCTTGATCTCTCACTTTTCCTCACCCCCACTGCCAAACCATAGCCTGTCCTGATGTCCTGATTTCCTATCTCCAAAGCGCACCCAGAGTCAGTGCATTCTCTCATGCCTAGCAACACCTCCCTGTCCCAACCTCAGCATCCCTCTCCTGCACAACTGCAGTGGTCTCTTGAGGTCGGTGTCACCCCACCCAGCCCATGCCCACATTTTCAGAAGGGTTATATGTTTTCAGTGCCCTTCGCTGGGTCTCTCCAAGCCCCCTTGTTCTTAGTTGATAACATTTCTTTCTTATTATTTCCCTAAGAAACCAGAAGCAAATTAAAGAGAACGTCTGCACAGCTCTTCCACCTCCTACAGCCACTTGCCTGTGTCCACAGGGGTCCATTCTGCCCTCCTCCCTGTGACCCTCCATGAATCACTTGCAGTCCCACCTAATGGCCACCTTGTGTTCTAGACCTCATTCCTTCTTATTTACCTGATGCCATTGCTCCCGTGATTCTCCCTTCTCTGGCATGCCCACATTTCTCTACTGGATCATTCCCCTTAACAAACAGACTATATATAACATTGTAGAAAAATAAAT
This sequence comes from Muscardinus avellanarius, assembly GCF_963383645.1. Taxonomy (NCBI): domain Eukaryota; kingdom Metazoa; phylum Chordata; class Mammalia; order Rodentia; family Gliridae; genus Muscardinus; species Muscardinus avellanarius. The sequence goes on along the minus strand of NC_137790.1, from coordinate 90,963,173 downwards.
TCCTCCCTAAACTTTACCTACCCCTCCAAAATGACTACTTCCTCTAAACTGAACCTCTTCTCTGAACTTCAAGTTCACGTTTTCAATTCCCCCAATGTCACACCTCCACATGGATATCTAAAGGATCTCAAGGTGGCCTTCCACTGGAGCTCCAGTATTCCCCTACACCTATCCTTCCTGCACTTGTCCTCACCACAGTGCATGGCAGCACCCTTCCAAGATGCTGAAGTCAAAAACTGCTTTCTCTCCTTTTCTCCTCAAAAAATCCTGTAATTTCCCTGTACCTGCTTTTGGAACACTCTCTATCAACTGACTGCTACTGCACTTCTCTAAGCCACCATTCCCAATCTTCTGACTGGTATGCCCCAAAAAACATTCCAGTCAATGACAGGCCACACATACACGAATTTCACAAGATTATGTCACCTAGTGACATCATAGTTGACTTAGTGACATCATAGTTGACTTAGTTTTAATGAATAAATTCTATGATGTTCTTTCAATGACAGAATCATCCGACAACACATTTCCCAGAACATATCCCCATCACGAAGAGGCACGTGAGTGAGCTCCAAAATAGCCTTCCCACCAGCCTCAGCTGCCTCTGCCCTTGTCTCCCTTTGACCTACTCTTAATATGGCAGCCAAAGTCATCCTTCGACCCATAAAGTAGATGGTGCCTCGCCTTTGCACCAAAGCCTCCTCTGATGACTGGCCATCAGGCAGAGTGAAAGTGGGAGTCCTGACTCTAACCTAAAGTTCCCTATACGACCCAAGTCCTGTCTGTTCTCCTCCTTCTGCATCTTACTGCAGCTCTACAGGTCTCTCAGCCATCTTTTGAATGTGCTAGGAATGCCTCTGCTTCCAGGCGCTTGCACTGGATCTTCCCTCTGCCTAGAAAGCTGACCCCCAGACATCCTCAATGCCTACTCTCACACCACCATCAGCTTTTAGCACAAATTCACCTTCACAGTGCCCTATATAAAATGGCACCTTCCCCAACTCCACAGACCAAACACTATCTTTCTGCCCTGCTTTATTTTCCTCCATGAAAAATGTATCATCTAACAAAATCTTCAACAGCTGAAGAGAGCAGGGAGAATTTTATCTGTTTTGTTCACTGCTATCCTCATGCCTAGAATAGTGCCTGGCTTATAGTAGGCACTTATATTAATCAGCTTCCAGTTACTATGACAAAATAACTAATATTATTAATTTATAAAAAAAAAGGGTTGTTTTCATTCACAGTTCTGAAAGTTTCTGTTCAAGATGGGGAGGGGCACAGCTTTAGGCTTCTGGTGACATACAGAAGCAGATATTGGAGCAGATATTCTGGTGATCATGGCAGAAGCAGATATTGGAGCAAACCACCTCATGACCCAGAAATTAAGGAGTGAGACAAGAATAAGCCACGGTTCTACAATCCTCTTTAATGGGATACCTTCAATGACTTTCTACTAGGCCCTACTTTCTAAAGATCCACAGGACTTCTTAATAGCACCACTCTGAGGACCAAACCTCTAAGACACACTACTTTTAGGGAATGTTCAACAGTCAAACCACAATAGAACTCAAAAAGTATCAGGGGGCAGAACATGGTGGCTCGCCTAATCTGAGTACGTGGGAGGCTGAGACAGGAGGATCACAGAGTCAAGGATAGCCTCAGCAAGTAGTGAGACTTTCATCAAACTAACAAGATCCTGTTTCAAAGTAAAAATAAAATAGGGCTGGAAGTATAGCTAAGAGGTAGAATGCCCCTGGGCTCAATCCCCAGTACCAAAATAAATAAATAAGAAATATCAGGGGGATAAAAGAAAATCTGTTTCAAATGCTAAACCATGGATAAGGGTTCACAGCAACAGATACTCTCACATTCTGCTGATTAGAAGATAAATTTTAATATCTTTTTAGTAAGGATCCAAACCCTAAAAACGGACATTATTCAACTAATAGCTTCATTTAAGGAAGTTATCATGGATATGTGCAAAGAAAGTTTTGTACAAGGATATTTATAACAGCAATAAAATCTCTGCAATAATAAAAACTGAAAAATAATCCTGAATGGCAAACAAAAGGAACTTGGCAAGATAAAACTACAGTATAGCACATCTACACAAAAAAATTCTATTCAGCTAGTCAAGGTACAGATTCTATAATAGTACAGATTCTATAATGGTGTACAATATTAATAATAGGTACTATATAATTGAATTTAATTTCATGAGGGAAGGATGGAGTAGAAAAAACATTGGGAGTAGATTCTCTCTCTCTATCTCTCTCTCTCTCTCTCTCTCTCTCTCTCTCTCTCTCTCTCTCTCTCTGGATAATAGAATTATGCATAATTTTTATTTCTTTTTCCATGTCTCTATTTGTAATAAAGAGGCATTGCTACTAGAATGAGAAAGTGTTGCTAATAATAATAGCTCACATTTACTCAGCCCTGAGTATGTGTCAAATGCTTCAAATGTACCATCTCACTTAAATCTCAGAGATGTTATTAGGAATGTGCTATGATTGTCCCCATATTGCCCCTTTGGAAATCAAAGCAAGCTTAAAATTTTGCCCACGGTTACATGGTAAAGAGAAAAATATGTGCTCTGGTTGCGAGAGGAGTAGGATAGATAAGAGAAGAGGGATTCTCTTTTCTTTTGTGGTACAAGCAGACCCAACCTCAAAGCCAGCCAGGACAGGGACCCATTCCTGCCTCTGACTTTCGGCGGACTTCACTTCGCAGGCACTTCCTTCCTTGCCGCTGGCCTAAGCTGCAGGAGGCCAGAGCAGAAGACCACAGGAGGTTATCATCCACATTTCAGGACCTACCAAGCACCTCTGTGCTTAGGATTAATGAATTAGGAGACACCATACAAATAGAATATGTGCAAATGAATGATATTTATAGTGTGTCAACCATGAAAAGACTATCTTCTTTATTGGGATCTCTGACATCACCATGTAGAAACTCAGAAAAAAAAAAGTGGGTAGTCAGTCTAAGGTCAGGGGTTAATCATTCCTACTGAAGAATGAAAGAAAATTCACAAAATAAAATGAGTAATCTATTTTCATACAACTATAAAAGGCCTCCAACTTTTCAGTTACTAAATTAAATATTAACAATGACTAGTTTCAAGAAGGAGAAAATATTCATTATGGTGAATGCATGTTAAGAAAACATCATCCCTTCATTATGTAGTTACCTTCTTCCAGAGAGCTGAAATCACTAAAATAAGTTGATTCAAGCCAGGCGTGGTGGTGCACGCTTGTAACCCCAGCATTCAAGAGGCCAAGACCGGAGGATCAAGGTTCGCGGACAGCCTCAGCTACCAAGTGAGGCCCTCCGCAACTTAGTGAGACCCTATTTCAAAGAATAAAAACTAGGGCAGGGGGTATAGCTTGGAGGTCGAATGACCCTGGGTTCCATCCCCAGACCCGAAAAAAACAAAAAAAAAAAAAAAGAAGTTGATTCCACACATTCAAGGCAGGCAGCAAATACTTCAACCATTCTACACTCAAAAAGTTACTAAGATTATTTGCAGAGGACCATCCAGCTCTGGGCACATTTTCATTGAGCCCATGGTGTTATCATTGTTAGAGGAATAAAAAAGAAAAAGTGAAGGAGGAACAAAGAGAAAACATCATGTTCCTGTCCTAAAGAGTCTTGCGACTCACTGAAGAGCCCCTCAGAGCGTTAGTTTGAAAATTATTAAATGCCAATACCTAAGGTGGTCCCTCTGCCTCCTCACCTGGGTGCCCTCTGTCCATTCTCCACACAGCAAGGTGAGTACCCCAACACAGGGAACAGAGCTCGACCCATGTCACATGGAATTGAAATCTCAAGACTTACTGTCTCACTTACGGGGGGACATTGCATTCCTCACCAACCCCCCCCCCGCCCCACCTCAGACTGATCTGGTATGGGAGGGTTCAGGGCAGCCGATACTCACACATTCTGCTGATTGAAATATATGTCTTAATATTTTTCTGGTTTGGGCAATAAGGATCCAAACCTTTAAAAACATAGACATCATTCAATCCACAGCTCCATTTTTGTAACTGAGTTAAGGAAATTATCATGGATATGTACAAAAAAAAGTTTGCTTAAGGATGTTTGTGGCAGCACTGTCTGCTGCTGCAAAGCCCTCCTACTTCCGACTTCTACCACTAGTCTCCACCTTCCCTACGTCCAGGCACCCCGACCTTCCTTCTGTCTCTCTGTTCAGCCGAGCTGGCACCTGCCTTGGGGCCTCTGTCCTGGCCAGCCCCTCCCCTGATGCGACTGGCCATTATTCTTTAATAAAATCTCAGCTCCAGTACTTCAATGGAGAGAGGCCTCCCCTACCCATCCCTAGTCAACCCGCCTCTCGCCGCAGCCCAGCCCTCGCACCATCGTGGCCAGTTTTCTTCTCCAGTGCACTTTCATCACCTAAATGGTCAGATTGCTTGTGCCCTTGTCTGTTGTCTATTTCCTTCTACTAGAAAGCCAACTCCATGAAAACATGCACCATTCCTGACTTATCCACCACACACACACAAGACTTAGGTAAAAATTTTATGAAATGAGTCAATCCCTGGAAAGTAGGCAGACAGAAGCGTGTCTGTGGTGACTACAGCTACCCAAGAAGACTCCAGGAACTCAGAGTCCTCGAAGGACAGGCAGCAGCAGCCAATGAGAACCTGACTAAGCTAACTCACTTCCTCCTCACTACCACTTTTTACCATCTTCTAAAGCTAAAGGAGCACTCCGAAGCAATTGCTGAATGCTTGTTGAGGTGCTTTACTTTTATTTTATTTTATTTTATTGCGGGTCTGGGAATGAAACCCAGGGATATTTGACCTCCGCGCTACACCCCCTGCCCAACTTTATTATTTTATTCTTTATTTTGAAACTGGGTCTCACTGAGTTGCAGAGGGCCTCACTAAGTAGCTGAGGCTGTCTGTGAACCGCGATCCTCCGGTCTCAGCCTCCCAAATGCTGGGATTACAAGTGTGCGCCACCATGCCCGGCTGAGTAGCTTTACTTTTTTTTTTTTTTTTTTTGGTGGTTCTGGGGTTCCTGGAAGCCCTCCTTCCTCCGGGCTACACTCCCAGACCTATTTTATATTTTTGAAACAGGGTCTCTTACGCCAGCACAGCTGGCTTCGAACCTGCGCGATCCTCCTGTCTCCGCCTCCCAAGCGCGGGGATTACAAGCGTGCGCCACCACGCCCAGCGTAGCTTTACTTTTAAACAATACCAAGTGCCATGTATCATGTCAGAGTAGAAGATGGACAAGTCGGCTCGGGGGTCACTGCACCCCCACCCTTTTTTTAATCATATTTTTTCCTCCCTGCACCAGGGATTGAACCCAGGACCCCATGCATGGTAGGTAAGTGTCCTACCACTAAGTTACACTACCAGCCCTTGAGTCTTTTTAGTGTAACCACAGGCCAACGGCACCTCAAACAGAAACTGTTCCATGTCTAGAGTGAATTCCAAATGAAGCAGAGTCGCAAATTGCCCAGTGTCGGTATAAGCAAAAATAATCTACTTCAAGCAAGATCCTTTCCCATTGGGAGATACTGGCCTAACCCAAGAAAACACACATGTGAAATCTTGACCACTTTTGTGATTTAAACACCATGGCATTGCCTTATACAGTTTTCAATTTCTGTATCAGGCTTTTATTTCTGATAATATTTATATAAAGAAATGTAAGGCTTCAGCTCTCTCTGCAGTAGCTATCTATTATAGACTGAATTGTAGTCTCACAAAATTTAAACATTGAAACCTTACCCTTAGAACATAGTATTTGCATGTAAGGTCTTTAAAGAGCTAATTAAGTTACAATGAGGTCTGTAGGATAGGTCCTCATCCAATCTGATTGGCGTCCTTAGAGGAAGAGGAAATTTGAAGATAAACAAGTGCATGGACAGAGAAAAAGAGCATCTGAGGATACAGCAGAACCATCCCAAGGCCAAGGAGGGGAGCCTCCAAAGATATTAAACCTGCCAACACCCCCAAAACTGTAGAAAAATAAACTGTTGTTTAGGTGCTTAGTTGGTGGCATTTTACTATGGTAGCCCTGGAAAATGAGTATAATATTCATACTCACAAAGTTTTAAATTGTCACTGCACCAAACACAGGGGCCAGAGGCCTAGCTCAGTGGCAGAGCACTTACCTAGCACACATGAGGCCCTGGGTTCAATCCCCAGCACAAGAAAGAAAGAAAGAAAGGAAAAGTATTATATGTTTAATTGAAATGAGATACAAAAAAAAAAAACTCTTAAAAAGCAATATTCTTTTTCTTTTCAAGTCCTTAATAATAATAAACAAGAAAAACAAGCAAGCAGGTAGTTGTTTGGAAAATGAATTGACAGATATTTTCCTGGTAGGACAACAGGCTCAAGAGCCAGTGCTTATAAGAGAAGGACTAAAGTTGAGGGACCTTTTTACTTTACGCATGATGTCCTGTATAAAAGTCCAAGTCCAGCTGAGCGTGGTGGCGCACACTTGTAGTTCCTGTGCTTGGGAGGCTGAGACAGAAGGATCGCACAGGTTTGAAGCCAGCCTCAGCTACTTAGTGAGGCTCTCAGCCACTCAGTGAGACCCTGTTTCCAAATAAAATACTTAAAAATAGGTCTGGGAGTGTAGCTTGGAGGGAGAAAGCCTCTGGTTTCCAGTACCACCAAAGGGGGGGGGGGGAGCCCAAGTCCAAGGAAAACTTTGGTAAATAAGAAAGGATAATATGCTGTCCAAAATATGTAAAAATACCTCTAATCGTAGATTGTAGAATCTTGACTATAGCAAATTAATCTGTATATGTGATAAGATATCACACAAATACAGCCTAACAAAAAATGTTAACTTCTCAAAATCAAAAAGTAGCCAAAGGCGCACGCGTGCATACGCATGCGCACACACACTGTCCAACACATACACATGCGCACACACTGTCCAACACATACGCATGCGCACACACACTGTCCAACAGAGGGAGGTTTGGCACCTATGTGACAGACTGAAAGTTAAATTCTTTTATTCGTTTATTTGGGGGTTTTTTTGTTTTTGTATTTTGTGGTGCTGAGGATGGAATCCAAGGTCTCATGGATGACAGAAAGTGCTTCTGTCACTCAGCTATATCCCCTAGTCCAAAAACTAACTTTCTTTCTTTCTTTCTTTCTTCCTTTCTTTCTTTCTTTCTTTCTTCCTTTCTTTCTTTCTTTCTTTCTTCCTTTCTTTCTTTCTTCCTTTCTTTCTTTCTTTCTTTCTTTCTTCCTTTCTTTCTTTCTTTCTTTTTTTCCTGGTACTGAGTATTGAACCCAGGGGTGTTCTACCTCTGAGTTACACTTCCAGCTCTATTTTACCTTTTTTTTCTTAATTTGGAAACAGAGTCTCTGTAAGTTGCTGAGGGTGACCTCCAACCTGTGATCTTTCTATCTCAGCCTCCACGTACTGGGATTTCAGGCCTGTGCCACCACACCTGGCTCAAGTCTTATTATGTAAAATACAGCTTAGTAATTCATAAGAGACAACTATCACAATAGGTAACTGAACAATGTGAAAATCAGTTCACAAAATAAGAAATTCAAATGTCTTACTACCTGTTTATTTTTTATTCATTCAATCAATATTTATTGGGCATCTGGTTTGTGTTCAGCATTATATACAACACCAGGTACATGGTAATGAGCAAAATGACCCTGTTTTGAAGGAGTTTATAGTATAACATTAAGCCCAACTTACAATTAAAAAAATTCAAATTGAAACGGTATAAGGGATTAATCAGAGGGGTGCAAACAGGTTCCTGTACAAGGATGTTAATTGTGCTATTAGTAATACTGGATGCTAGAGATCACCTTAATGTTCAACAGTTAGTTGGTGATGATAAACTAAATAAGTTAAAGCAAACCCTAAATTCTCTCAAAAAAAATGTTTACTATGTTTGGAAATTTCTTACGACAAAAAGACTGAAAAAACAGAAAACAAGCTATCAATACATAGATGTGTGCATACATGTAAATTCTACCAATTAACGGAAAAGTTTTAAAAAATAACCAACAAGAATGCTTTTGACAATTCCATCGTGTAGTTAATTGTCAAATAAACCATCTTAATAAGCTTTTTAATGATAAAATGTGTGTGTATTTATATATGGTGAATGTCCGGATCCTTTGAAATTGTACAAATATGCTCTTTTAAATAAGTCTGGGTACTTTTGGAGTGTGGGGGGTGTCTACAACCCCCCCCCCATGTTAGAAGCAACAGATCAATCGTTTTAACGAAGCAATGAAATGCCGCGTTCTTGTCTAAATTGTTTTTAAGGGAAGGTCAAAGTTTAACTTGACATTCACCTCTGCCTTTATAGCCTATAAAATAGTTTAAGCCCCTGGGAGGGAGGGCGAGGGGGAGGCGTGCGGCGGCGCGGCCCGGGCCTCGGGACCCCGCAGAGTGCCCGCACCTGCAGCGGGGCCGCGGCCGCCCGGGAGCGGGGAGCGGGCGGAGGCGTCGCCCGGCCGAGCCTTCTGACTTAGCAAAGGTGTACTTCGCCCCCCGAGCCCGCAGCACTAATCACTGCCACTTCTCTTTAATAATAAATGGCGACCTTCAGATGCGGCGGGACTGAGCCCTCCCCGGGCTCCCGAGGCGCCGGGCCCGCGGCGGACGCGAGGGCGGACGTGCCCGCTCGGCGCCCGGCACCGACTCGCCGCGGGGGCCGCCGCGCGCCTCCCCCCCGCCTCCGCGCGCCCCTCGCCCGCCCGCCGCCCCTCGCCCGCCCGCCGCCCCTCGCCCGCGCAGCGAGTGGGGAGGGAGGGGCGCGCCCCCGAGAGCCTCCCGGCGGAAGGAAGACGGTCGCGGCCACCGCGCACTGGCCCCGCACACGCAGAGCTGACCCAGCCCCCTGCACCGCGGCTCTGCCGAGGTAACGGCCTCTGGACCGGTGCAAAGATGTTCGTCCCGGCCGCAGAGACGGAGGTCCCGCAAACACCCTGAGCCGCGTTTACCTAAAATCCCATTTGCCCGAGGTGCGCGCTGAATTCCGTACTCAGACGAGATCATGTCTGAGAGGGGCTCGCAATCATTGTCTGATAAGCCATATTTTAACTTTAAATAAGAGCCGTATCAATTCCCGATTAGTCCATCTTTCATTTAATGGAGACCCGAAGAGGTCCTGGGTGAAACTCGTTTGCAAATTTAACACGTTTCTGTTGCATTTGTAAACGTGAAGTATATATAGAAATAGGTTGTTGCATTTGTAAACGTGAAGTATATATAGAAATAGGTTGCCAGCTCCCTAGGAAATGATACTAAAATGGCTTTGCCTCGTTCACTCAGAGCCCTGCAGCAGTACTTTTAATTCTACCCACTTCAACCTTTCTACTTGGAATGGAGGGGATTGGAAGCCCTTGTTCTACAACCAGTCGCTAAAAAAAAAAAAAAAAAAAAAAAAAAAAAGTTCCCAGCGGTGGGCTTGGAGCGCCCCTCTGTGGAAGAAGCTGGGTACTACAGTTTTTCTTCGAGGCGACGTGGCGGGGGAGTCTCAGGAAGCTTGTAGGTCCACGCACTCCTCTGCTTCCCTGAACACTTGAATGCTTTTTAAAAAACACTAGATGAATCCTTTGGTCACTCCTCCCAAAATTTTCCAAGTGATGATAAAATGTGAAAACAATTCCTTGCAAAACACACAGCTGTGTTCGTCCTTACTGCGACATTTTGGAGCGGATAGAATGAAGTGCAGAAGGGCACATCGGTGGTGTGTCAGGAGCTGCTTTCAGCAATTGGCCCAGGCTGCTGGAGAGGGTGCTGAGACTGGGCTTGGGCTCAGAGGAGGAGTGGTGTGATGCAGGGAGGGAGTTGGTTGTTCTCGAGGAGCTGAAACCTATATATTCATCTATAATAGCACTGGCCATTGGCTCGTCGTCGCTGAGTTTAATTTATTTCAGTCTTTGTTTTAGTCTTGAAAGTCAAGAGAACATTCATCATATCCCCTGAACACTGTTAAACAATAAACCTCGTTTTTAATTATGAAATGCATGGTAGCAAAAAGCTCTCTCTACATCAATATGGCTGCAGCCTCTATTCTGGTTTTCCAGATGCTAATCCATTCCATCACTGACCTATTGTCTTATTCCTCAAATTTAATTTTGCCTCTACGTGTTGGTGCTTCCTCACTGATGCAGCTTTTAATTAGAAACTGGTAGGAAGTGTTGTTTATTATTATGACAGCTTCAACTGAAACTATCTCAGAGAAATAGGGACATATGGTCACCTTACTTACAAACCCCAAAGCTCAAAGGAGAGGTCACTGTGTCCTCCTGGTGTATGGAGCAACAGAGTAACCAGGAACCTGCTACCATTCTGCATGAGTTCACCCCAGTAGATGTTCCTCAGGAGCAGTGTGTATGCTGCTTGGGCCTCGGTTCTTGTTTCCTTGATAGCAGGTGGGTCTAACTCCCAGAGTCTTTGCAAACTTCAAGCTAACTCCTGGAGGAAGCTTAGATGTCTCCCACGGATCACCTACTACTGGGTCCTCAGAAGTTGAGTACAAAAAGACAGTAAATAGCTCAGGTGTCCAGATCAGTATTGCTTCCACTTTATACAACTGATACGGCCCCGAAGAAGTGTGCGTCAGGTGAATCACACTTTTAATTTTCTAGTGAAACGTATTCAATCATGAAACTGGTTCATGTGGTGAACCTCCTATTTAAAAAAGTTTCAATTTATTTTAAAATACAAATAATTTACGCCGGGCGTGGTAGCACACACTTGTAATCCCCGTGCTTGGGAGGCAGAGACAGGAGGATCACACAGGTCCGAAGCCAGCCTCGCAGGATTAAGAGACCCTGTTTCCAAATAAAAAATATAAAATGGGTCTGGGAGTGTAGCCCAGAGGTAGAAGGGTTCCATCCTCAGTACCACCAAAAAAATAATAATAATAATTTACTGTTTCATAAATCTAGGCTTTTGTAGACTTGATTTTCTTTAAGCAAAAAAAAAATGTGGCCTAAAACTTTGATGTATGTCAGATATGACAGAATTTTATATAGGTCATATATTCAAGTTATACTCAAATAGGAGATTTTTTTCATTAGACTGTTTTTAACCAAAAGTGGCCAAAATCCAGCAGGACTTGGTGCTACACACCTGTACTCCCAGCATTTGGGAGGCTGAGACAGGAGGATTGCAGGCTTGAGGCCAGCCTTGGAAACTTAACAAGGCCCTCAGCAACTTAGTGAGACCCTCTTTCAAAAAAAAAAAAAACAAAATAGGTCTGGAGGAATAGCTCAGAGGTAGGATACCCCTGGGCTCAATCCCTGTACCACTACCACCAAAAGAAGAAAGAGTGGCCAAACTCAAATTTGTCTTATACAATGAATGTAATACAGTGACTCATATAACTGAAAATGCAGCTCAAGTGTCAAGCAAGGGTTGATCCACTGCCCCAGTAGTGTCAGCAAAGTCTGGTTTGTTTCCATTTTCCTGCTTTATATTCTCAGCTATTGGCTTCATCCTAAAGGTGGATAGAGCCGCCAACTTGATCTTGGCTGCTCCAAAGAAGTAACCCAGTGTTCTCTAAGAAGAAACAACATATTAAAACAAGTGGTACAGGCCGGGCGTGGTGGCGCACGCTTGTAATCCCTGCGCTTGGGAGGCGGAGGCAGGAGGATCGCACAGGTTCGAAGCCAGCCGCGCTGGCTTAAGAGCCCCTGTTTCCAAATAAAAATATAAAATAGGTCTGGTAGTGTAGCCCGGAGGTTGAAGGGCTTCCAGGAACCCCAGTACCACCAAAAAATAAAAAATAAAAAAATAAAACAAGTAGTACTTTTGGGGGGAAAGAAAATAAGTTGTAGATTAAATGGTGTTGAAGAAGCAAAGCTTGGTTTTGAACGCATTTATGTGATCTCCCACTAGGGGACCATGGTGAACACCAACATGTGCCTCCGGCTTCACATGCCGCACCGCTCAGAGCTGGGAAGCATTCAGGCATTGAGTCACCGCCACCTGCACCTTCAGTGCCTAGGAAGTAAATGAGACCCAGAGAGGAGAAAGGAACCCCGATTCCCTTCTATGAGAACTGACACCCACAGCTTCTACTTGGCTCAAGATGGTGCTTTCTGAATTGAGAAAGACACATGGAAAAAGATACTGTAGAGTGTAGAAAACAGATATGGACATGAACCTTCCACAGAATCAGCCTTGTACATTAAAAGCAAATTCTACATGCTGCTACATTCACAGAGAAGCTTCATATACTCTAGGTAATTGAAGATTTAAGGAAAAAAATTATAAACTTTAAAGACCGTCAATCTCATTAATATCAAGTCATTGATTTTTATACTTTTTAACTTTTTAAAGAAATGGAGCTCATTGGCTTTCATTCAGCAATGTTCTTTCTCCTCTATTTGTTTTGCAAGGAACTTCAAGTCTCTTCTGTATGTAATCTTCAATCTGCCAAATTGTATGCATGACTTGTGTTGGTGTTAAAAGATAATTGCTCATTTGAACATTCTAAATCTAGCCTTCCATGGCAAGTTTACATTCCTCGTGCAAGATAAAGTGAATGGAGAGATCATAAAACTACAGCTATGAAGAGCACTGCTTGGTCATGGTGAGTAAGATACGTCTTACTGTCCAAATTACCTTATTTAAACTCATCTAAAAAACCAGTTATAAATATTTTAAGCTCTATTCAAGAAACATTAAAAAAGGGAGGGGAGAGGTTGGGCGTGGTGGTACATCTCTATAATCCCAGTACTTGGGAAGCTGAGACAGGAGGATCACAAGTTCAAGACCAACCTCAGCAACTTAAAGAGACCCTGTTTCAAATTTTTAAAAAATAATAATAAATTAAATAGGTTTGGGAATGTAGCTCAGAGGTAGAATGTCCCTGGGTTCAATCCCAGTAATACACACACACACACACACACACACACACACACACACACTCACACAGTCTCAAACTTCTGCTTTTATCAGTAGGAAAGACTATTCTGAAAGCCCCTCCCCCCAAAAAACACAAGTACATTCTCTTTAAACTTTATTGTATTCTAAATTTTTAAGGAAATCTTCAGCATAGTCCTTCCAAAATATTTTAAAAATGCAAGATAGTGAGCAGTAATAAAAAGGAGAAATTAGGCTGACTTAAAGATAAAAGCCAATACCAGAACTGTCTAGCTGGACTAAATCTTAGGCTAGTGGCAAGTACAGGAATACAGGTGCTGAATCTGAAAGTCCCACATTAAACTGAGATTCCTAAAGGACACTAAAGTATTCTAAGGCAGTTGTTCCCCTGCTCCCTAGCAAAAGCAAATATAGTTTCTGAAGAACACCATCCCAGTGTATTACCATAAGATTCCAATAAACCAAAAGCAAACGTATATAAACTCAAAACCAAAATCCACAATCCGCATGGCAAGAAGGCACTATTATTGCAATTCATCACTAACTACAGACAAATTTAAGTCTCCAAGGAATTCATATTTGGAACTACCAGACACAGAATATAAAATTGCTATCTATGAACTGCTTAAATAATTAGATGTATATTTCTGAAACCTAAGATGTTTAAGTAATTAAAAACAATTACTTGTTAAGAAACTGTCAAAAATATCTCCCAGATCTGAATAATAAAAACAAAAATAACTTTTGGAAAAAAATATAATTGTTGAAAAAAATTTAACAGGTGGCTTAAATTACAGATTAAATGTGGATAAAGAGACAATTAATAAACTGGAAGATATATCTGAAATAAATACACATGATCCAGTAAAGAAAGAAATAAAGAGGTAGGTATTATAGAGAGAGTAAGAGAGATTAAAAGATGTAGAGTATTGAATAAAATGCTTTACTATACATTTAATCAGAGTCACAGAGAAGAGAAGAGAGAGAAGAGAGGAGCGTGCAATATTTTTGTAGACAATGACAGAATTTCCCAGAATTGGTTCATAAGTCATTATATAACAAGCAAGATAAGTAAAAAGAAGTCCACAAAGATATACAACATAGTAAAATTATAGATCATAAAAGATATTAAAACTAACCTGAAAGAAAAGGAATGATGACTAGAATCAATTTAGATTAGAAAGTAAAAGGGGAATAAGATAACTCCAAAGTGTTATGAAAAATTAACTGACAATTTGAAATTATATATTCAGCAAAACTATCTTTTCAGAAAAAAAATGAGAATGTCTTTGTAGACATTATTAATTGAACAAAAACCTAAGAGAGCATACCACCAACAAATCTTTACCACAGGATTTTTTTTTTTTTTTTTGCAGGAGATTGAACCCAGGAAAATTCTACCTCCAAGCTATACTCCAGCCATCATTCCTTTTTATTTTTATTTTTGTATTTTGAAACAGTCTCACTGAGTTGCTGGGCTGACCTTGAGTCTCTTATCCTCCTGTCTCAGCCTCCAGAACACTGGGATTGTAGGCATAACCTACCACACCAGGCTCACAGGAACTTCTAAAAGAGTTCCTTTCGTAAAAAAGAAATGTCTTGCAAAAGAAAAGTTTGAAATGCAGAAAGAATAAACTAGTAAAGATGTATATAATTATAAGATGATATCATATGTATAGAAAAGAGAAAGAAAATGGCAAGGAGGAAGGAAAGGAGAAAGGGACATGGGAAGGAGAAGGAGGAGATCTAACTTCGAGTGTTCAAGCCTCCAAGAGCCCTTGAATCAAGTGAGCAGCTGACTGGGAAGTATTCCAAGAAAGAGCCTTATATTGTTCAGGAGAGTAATTTATTAACTCACTTAAAATTTAATATGTCTGATAAAAAATATCAACATTAATTACTAAAAGAAAAGAGTATGCTATTTAAACCAGCACAGGAGAAATCTGTGATTAAGATAAAAATTTAACCAAAAGCAGTGAATTCATTTTTATTTTTATTTTTATTTTTGGTGGTACTGGGGTTCCTGGAAGCCCTTCTACCTCCAGGCTACACTCCCAGACCTATATTTTTTTTATATTTTTGAAACAGGGTCTCTTAAACCAGCGCGGCTGGCTTCAAACCTGTGCGATCCTCCTGTCTCTGCCTCCCAAGCGCGGGGATTACAAGAGGAAGAAAATAGCAAGACTGAAAGACATAGGGGAAATTTACATTGATAGGTTCAAATACAAATATATCAATAACCAGGACAAATGCCAGTTTTTAGTTTTTATAATCTAGTTATGCTGTGTATAATAGGCACACTAAAATGTAAAGATGCATGAAGATTAAAAACAAAAGATAATAACTAATTACCATATAAATACCAAATAATATAGAAACCACTAAATTAATATTAGAGAAAGTAGACTGTAAGACAAAGAGCATTATTGGGAATAGAGACAACACTATGTAATGATTAATGTTTTCAATTCACTATTTGACTCCAACAATTTTATTTTTTTCTACTTTAGTTTTTTATTTATTGCTGCACTATAGTGTCACATCATAATGTGGTCCTGTTGACAATGGCATGTATTCACACAGTACTTGGTGCCCCCCAACCCCGTTTCCCCTTTCCGCCCTCCCAATACTGAGTGAGCAGGTTAACAATGTTATATTCACGTGTATACACGTATTCGAATGTAGGTTTTCTATTAATCAACCTCAGCTTTCTTCCTCCCCTAGCCCCCCTTTCTGGCTTTGCTGAGGTTTCCCCTCCATTAACTGGAGTCCCTCTGGTATCCCTAATACTCCCCAGCTTGAGCATATTAGAGAAATATATGCCCCTTCTCTTTCTCTGCTTGGCTGATCTCACTTCACCTAATGTTCTCAGGTCTTTCCATCTTCTTGTGAATGACATGATTTTGTTCTTCTTTACTGCTGAGTAGAATTCCATTGTGTGTATTTCCCATAATTTTGCAATCTATTTATCTGTTGATGGAGACCTAAGTTGGTTCCATATTTTGGCTATTGCAAATTGTGCTGCTCTGAACGTGAGTATAATATGTTACTTTAGTTCTCTGATTTCATTCCCTTTGGAAAGATACCCAGGAGTGGTATAGCCGGATCATATGGTGGATCCCTTCCCAGTTTTCTAAGGAATCTCCACACTGATTTCCACAATGGCTGAACTAGTTTGCACTCCCACCAACAGTGTAAAAGAATTCCTGTTTCCCCACATCTTCACTAGCATTTGTTGTTGTTTGACTTCTTTATACTTGCTACTCTGATTGGGGTTAGATAGAATCTCAGTGTAGTTTTGATTTGAATCTCCCTGAAGGCTAATGATGTTGAGCATTTTTTAATTTATCTATTGGCCATTTGTATCTCTTTTGTGAAGTGTCTGTTTAATTCAATTGCCCTTTTTATGTGGGTCTGAGGATGAAACCCAGGGACATTCCACCTCTGAGGTACACCCCCTGCCCTATTTTTTATTTTTTATTTTGAAACAGTGTCTCACTAAGTTGCGTAGGGCCTCACAGTTGAGGTTATCCGCAAACCGCAATCCTCTAGTCTCAGCCTCCCAAATGCTGGGATTACAAGTGTGCATCACCACGCCTGGCTCCAATTGCCCATTTCTTGATTGGGTTATTTGTTTTGCTAGTGTAGCATCTTTTTAGCTCTTTGTATATTCTGAATATTAGCCCTCTATCAGAGTGGTGGCTGGTAAAGATCTTCTCCCATTCTGTAGACTTTCTCTTTAGGTTCTTGATGGTTTCCTTTGATGAGCAGAAACTTTTTAGTTTGATGCCATTCTGCTTGTTAATTCTTGTTTTGATTTCCTGCGCTTTGGAGGTCTTGTTGAGGAAGTTCCTATATGTGCCTATATGTTGGAGTGTTGAGCCTATGCCCTCCTCTAATAACTTCACAGTCTCTGGTCTAATTCCCAGGTCTTTGATCCATCTGGAGTCGATTCCTGTGCACTGTGAGGGATAAGGATTTAATTCCATCTTTCTACAAATGACAGCCAGTTCTCCCAGCACCATCTGTTGAAAAGGCTGTCTTTTCTCCAGCATATGAATTTGGCCCCTTTGTGAAAGACCAATTGACTATAAGTGTGTGGATTTATTTCTGTATCTTCTATTCTGTTCCACTGGTCAGTATGCCTGTTGTTGTGCTGATGCCGTGCTATTTTAACTAATATTGCTCTGTAGTATAATTTGAAGTCAGGGATTGTGACGTCTCCTGTATGGTTCTTATTGCTGAGAATTGCTTTGGCTATTCTGGGTCTTATCTTTCTCCATATGAAATTCATGACTGATTTTTCTAGGTCTGTGAAGAATGTCATTGGTATTTTGATAGAAATTGCATTGAATCTGTAGATCACTTTTGGCAGAATGGCCATTTTGATAACATTTATTCTGCCTATCCATGAGCAAGGGAGATTTTCCATCTTCCAAGGTCTTCTTCAATTTCTTTAATGTTTTATAGTTTTCATTGTAGAGGCATTTTACATCTTTGATTAGGTTTATTCCTAGATATTTTATTAGTTGTGAGGTTATTGTGAATAGAATTGTTTTCTTTATTTCTTTCTTTGTGGATTCATTGTTAGCATATAAAAAAGCAACTGATTCCTTTAGGATGATTTTGTATCTGACCACTTGGCTGAAATGGTTAATCAGCTCCAGTAGTCTTTTGGTTGAGTTCTTTGGGTCTTCTAGATAAAGGATCATGTCATCTGCAAACAAGGATAATTTTAATTCCTCTTTTCCTATTTGAATTCCTTTGATAGCCTTCTCTTGTCTTATTGATGTGGCAAGAGTCTCAAGGACTATATTGAAAAGATGATTCTGACTTTTTTTGTGTGTGTGGTACTGGGGTTCCTGGAAACCCTTCTACCTCCGGGCTACACTCCCAGACCTATTCTATATTTTTATTTGGAAACAGGGTCTCCTAAGCCAGTGAGGTTGGCTCCGAGCCTGTGCGATCCTCCTGTCTCTGCCTCCTAAGTGTGGGGATTACAAGCGTGCGCCACTGTGCCAGGCTGATTCCGACCATTTTAAATGTGGATAAATATAACAAAATTACCTCAAAATATTACAAGACATTTTAGCATACCTCCAAGTAATTATTGACAGTTTAGAATACAATAAATCAATAAAGATAAAGAATATTTGAGCTGGGTGTGGTGGTGCATGCTTGTAATCCCAGCATTTGGGAGGCTGAAACCGGAGGATTGCAGTTCGCAGACAGCCTCAGCTACTTAGTGAGACCCTCGGCAACTTAGTGAGAACCAGTTTCAAAATAAAGAATAAAAATAGGGCAGGGGGTGTGGCTCGGAGGTCAAGTGCCCCTGGGTTCCATCCCCAGACCCGCAAAAAAAAAAGAATATTTAAATAGCAATTAAATACTTAATGCAAGTCTGCATTCAAATAGGGCTGGGAGTGTAGCTCAGAGGTAGAATGCTCCTTCAGCACCAAAACAATAAGTAAAGATAATATTCTTCAGCAATAATATAGTCAAAAGTTAAAGAGCAATAATATAAATTTTTTTTTCTGTGTGTGGTACTGGGGGTGGAACCCAGAGGCTTTCTAACGCCAGGCTATCCTCCCAGACCCATTTTGTATTTTATTTGGAAACAGGGTCTCACTAAGTTTCTGAGAGCCTCACTAAGTAGCTGAAGCTGGCTTCGAACCTGCGCAATCCTCCTGTCTCAGCCTCCCAAGTGCAGGGATTACAAGCATGCGCCACCACACCCGGCAGCAATAATATAAATTTAATGGAAGATTTCAAGACAAACATTTCACAAGTCTTGTGAATCCAAATCAGAATAAGTAGAAAGAAAGGTATTACCTAGCACATCAAAGTAAGACAGTTGAAAACAAAAGACAAAGATCAAAGTATAAAACCAACCAGAACGCCAGGGGGGACCATGCTTGCAATCCCAGTGCTTGGGAGGCTGAGACAGGAGGATCGCACAGGTTCGAGGCCAGCCTCAGCTACTTAATGAGGCTCTCAGCAACTTAGTGAGACCCTGTTTCCAAATAAAGTATAAAATAGGTCTGGGAGTATAGCCTGGAGGTAGAAAAGGCCCTGGGTTCCACCCCTAGTACCACCAAAAAATAAAAAATAAAAGCAACCAGAAAGAAAAGAGATGCTATCTTCATAGGAACAATAATGAGGCGAACATCCATGTTCTCAAAAGAAATTCAGAAATATATGTCCTAAAGGAAATAACAATTATATGGAGTTTTATATTCACCAAAACATCCTTCTTGATGGAAAATAAAATTGTTTTAGACATATAAAAATGGAGTAACTTCATCACTAACAGAATTGCATTAAAGAACAGGCCAAAGGTTGATCTTCAGGCAGAAGGAGTTGCTCCCAGATGGAATCTCAAGGTACAGGAAGAAATGAGGAGCAGTGGAGAGGACATGTGCAGGTACCTCCCAAGGTCATCGATATTTTCTCCTATATTATCTTCTAGTAGTTTTAGTTTTGTATTTTACATTGAGGACTATGAACTAATTTGAGTAAATTTTTTAGAGAGATACAATATCTGCATCTAGTTTTCTTATGTCTTTGTTTTTTTTCTTTTTGTGTACAATTTCTAATTGTTCCAGCACCACTTTTTTAAACGATTGTCCTTTCTCCATTAGTTGCCTATTCTCATTTCTCAAAAATCCTTATTTTTATTTTGATTAAGTATTGTTATTCTATTCCTCCCTTCCTTAGTTTATTAACCATACACTCTCATATTATTCTTTTAGTGGTCACCCTAAAGAGAACAGTGTGTTACTTGATTTTTTTTTTCTTGCAGTAGCAGGGGTTTAACCCACAGATATTCTACCTCTGAGCTATACCCCCAGCCCTATTTTTTATTCTTGATTTTTTTGAAGATTTAAAGAAGTTTATTAGAAAGATAAAAATACAGAAAATAGAAATATAGCCCCATGCCAAAAAGGCATGGGAGGGTGACTCGAAATGAATACACCAAAGGCCCCAAAGAAACAAAAAAAAAAAAGAAAAAGAAAAAGAAAGATAGAAATAGAGAGGATAGAAATACAGCTCCATGCCAAAATGGCATGGGGAGGTGACTTGAAATGAATACACCCTATCCTTTATTTTGAAACAGGGCCTCCCTAAGTAGCTGAGGTGGCTGCAAACCATCAATCATCCTGTCTCAGCCTCCCAAGTACTAGGATTACAAGCATGTACCACCAGACCCAGCCTACTTGATTTATTAAACTTCTCTGTACTTAGTACTTTTGCTGTTTCCTAAGCCACTGGTTCTCCAACTTTTCATGCATCAGAATTTTTCTCAGGATGTATTAAAGGACAGAATTTTAGGCCCTATCATTTGGGTTTCTGATTCAGCAGATCTGAGAAAGTGTTATTTGATGATGCTGACCAGGGGATTACACCTTGGGAAAACCTATCCTGGATAAGAAGACTTTAGAGCACTTGGACTCTACTCTTCTCTTGACTTCTGTGCTATTGTAATTATCTATCCTTCATCTATCTACCTATCACCCCATAAAGCAATCTTCATATTACTTTATATAGTAAGATGACCTTGGGTTTATCAGTGTGTTTTTAGATACATTAAAAGTACATGAAAAAAATAAGTTGTGATTTATTGAAATTTAAAACTTCTGCAGAGCCTAGTGGCTCACACCTGTAATCACAATATTTAGAAGGCTTAGAAAGGAGGATTAAAGGTTCAGGACCAGCCTTAGCTACTTAGGGAGACTCTCCACAACCTTAGAAGAGGTTTTTTGTTTGTTTGTTTGTTTGTTTGTTTGTTTGTTTTTCAAAACAAAAAATATAAAAAAGAGCTGGGGGTGTCACTGAGAGGAAGAATGTCCCTGGGTTCAATCACCAGTACCAAAATAAGTATCTATGAGCATTTACTGATATAAATAAATCAATGAGTGAATTAATATATGCAAAAGAAAGTCAAATGTTCAGTACAAAATAATTCCAAATAAATTATGTGAATATCCCATACTAAAGGAAGAGGAGCAGTAGGGCCCTACTCAAGGCCTATGTATAAGACACTTCCTTCCAAAGAGTAAAGTATAGAAAGGGTGGAAGGAATACGGGAGAAGACCATTTTTATGGCATAGAAACTTGACAAACCCCTCAACCAAAGGACCAAAGTCATCTGCAGAAGTCATAAGTCATGTTGACAGTACTTGGTCTTGTTAGGATATGATGACAGTAGCATTTTTTCTCTCTGATCTTTCCAAAACCCGTAACTCCAATCTAACCATGAGGAAAACATCTAACAAATTGCAGTAAAAGGCATCTACAACTTACCTGACTAGTGTGCCTTAAAATTGCTGAGGTCATTTAAAACAAGGGCTATCAAGGGGAATAAAGAAGCATGAGAACTAAATTAATGTAGTATCTTAGAGGAGATTCTAGAACAGAAAAATGACACTAGATAAAAACTAAGTATGTATAATAAACTGCAGACCTCAGTAGTATAATATCCATATTGGTTATTAATTATAACAAATGTAACAACCAACATAAGATATTAATAATAGAGTAAACTGAGGGTAGGGGACAGGTACATAAGAGCAAATGAGAAAAATGGAAAACCACGTAGTAACATGAAAGACATAAGTCCAGTTATATCAGTAATTGCACTAAATGTAAAGAGATTAAATACTCCCTATTAAAAAACAAATAGTTTAGTTGGGCTTGGTGGCACATGCTTGTAATCCCAGTACTTGGGAGGCTGAGACAGGAGGATCACAGGTTCAAAGCCAGCCTCCACAACCTCATGATGTCCTCTGCAACTTAGAGCCTGTTTCAAAGTAAAAAATAAAATCAGGCTGGGGGTATAGCTTGAAGGTAGAATGCCCCTGAGTTTGATCCTCAGTACCACACACACAAAAAAAATATTTTAGGACTGAATTTTCAAAAATATTTATGTATTGTTTATAAAGACAACTTTAAATAAAGATTGAAAATAAAATAATGGAAAAGACATGTCATGTTAATGCTAACCAAAAGAATTCTGATATGACACTTTTCATCTTTTTATTTTCAGTCATTCTATGTCTTTATACAAAAGATATATCTAGAATATACTTTATCAGATAAAATTGAGTTTAAAACAAGAAATATTATCAAAGATAAAAGTAACTTTACACTATAAGGAAAAGATAAATCACCAAGAAGATACAATCAATTAAAATCTGGCATTAAATATGGAACCTCTGCATTTTAAAAGCAAAAATTGACAGTATTAAGAAGAGAAACCCACAAAGAGAGGTTTTTAATACTTGGTATTGATGTAAGAGACAGGAGGGAAAACCCAGTAAAGATATTTTGAAGTAACTGGTTAACAAACTTAATTAGTAAATAAATATAGACAGATAATTGTCCCTGGAAGTGCAGAGTACAAATTGTACACAAAGAATGCTATCAAAAAGATCGACTCCCTACTCTAACAAACCCTAACAAATTTTAAAATAGAATGTTTTCTTATTACAAAGGTTATAACTAGAAATAAATAACAAAAATGATTAGTAGGAAATATCTATAGGCTTAGAAATTAAACAGCATGTTTCTAAATTACCCATGAATCCAACAACAAATCACATGTAAATTAGACAATGCTTTCAACTAAACAATAAGTAAAATAGAACATTTTGAAACATGTGGGTTGCATGCAAAACCAGGCTTACAAAGGAAATTTATTAATTTAAATACTTACATTAGAAAAGAAATTGAAGCCGGGCCTGGTAGCACAGCTCGTAATCCCAGTGCTTCAGAGGCTGAGACAGGAGGATTACTGGCTTCGAGTCAGCCTCAGCTACTGTGAGGCCCTCTACAACTTAGCAAGACACTGTTTCAAAACAAAGAAGAAATAATAGGACTGGGAGTGTACCTCAGAGGTACAATGCCCCTAGGTTCAATCCCCAGTGCCCCACCAAAAAAAAAAAAAAAAAGAAAGAAAGAAAGAAAGGAAGGAAGGGAGAGAGGGAGGGAGGGAAAAGAGATTGAAAAATCAACTTGTCTAAGCATTCATTTTCAAGGAGCTAAGTAAAAAACAGCAAAATATGCCAAATGTGGTGTACACACTAGTAATCACAGTGCTCGGGAGGCTGAGACCGGAGGAACATGGGTTAGATGACAGCTTTAGCAATTTAGTAGAACCTCAAAACAAAAATAAATAAATAAAAAGGCTGAGGGATATCTCAGAGGTAGAATGCCCTTGGGCTTAATCCTCAGTGCAGATGAAATAGAAATAGAAAAAAAAAAGAATCAACAAAACAAAAAGATGATTCTTTGAAAAGATTAATAAGATTGACAAACCCCTGGCCAACCTAACCAAAAGAAAGAGAGAATTAACTCAAATTATTAAAATCAGAAATGAAAAAGGAGACATCACCACAGACAGTGGGGAAAGTCAAAGGATTATCAAAAACTATTTTGAAAATTTATACTTTAATAGACTATTAAACATGGGAGAAATAGATTTCTTTTTTTTTTAATTAATTTATTTTTTAAATTGGTGCATTGTAGTCATATATCAATCACATTGGAGTACAAGACTTGAGAGGATATACAAGCACACATCATCCAATTAGCCCTCCTCCAGCCCCCATCCCATTCCCTCCCCCTCCCTCCATCCCACACTTCTTTGGTGATTTACTTTGATACATTTGTTTATGTACCTCCTGCA
This sequence comes from Muscardinus avellanarius, assembly GCF_963383645.1. NCBI lineage: Eukaryota > Metazoa > Chordata > Mammalia > Rodentia > Gliridae > Muscardinus > Muscardinus avellanarius. The sequence goes on along the minus strand of NC_137790.1, from coordinate 90,939,610 downwards.
TTTTAAAGAGGCTCCGTCCTCCAGTATTACATACCCTCTGATTGGTCACATTAGTTGCTTCACTATAGGGCCCTTTCTATAGCTCAACCTCTTCCTGTTGCCCGTTTCCTCCTAGTTATTGCTGATTAAGAGAAGCAGGCCAGGATAAGAGCCTGCCGAGGGGTTAGGCCGGTGCTGGGGCCAGCGAGGCCGGCATCGGAGCCTGCCTTGAGGCAAGGCCGGTACTGGGGCCTCCGAGGCCAGGATAAGAGCCTGTCAAGGGGTTAGGCCGGTGCTGGGGCCAGTGAGGCCGGCATCGGAGCCTGCCGTGAGGCATTACCAGTGTTGGGGCCTCCGAGGCCGGGACTGGAATCCTGCCAAGGGGTTAGACTGGTGCAGGGGCCAATGGCCAGCATCGGAGCCTGGCGTGAGGCAAGTTCACTCCTGCGGCCTCCAAGGTCGGGACCAAAGCCAGCTTAGGGGTTTGACCGGTTCAGGGGCCAGCGAGACCAGAACTGGGTCCTCCCATGAGGCAAGGCCGCTGCGTGAGCCAGCGAGGTCTGGATCAGTCCACTGAGTAGCCAGGCCACTACTGGGACCATCAAGAGTGGGATTGGTACTTGCAACGCAGCATGCACAGAGAAATATCGCAGAGAAATAGATTTCTAAGCACGTATAACCTACCTAAACTGAACCAAGAGGACATAGCAAGCCTAAACCAACCAATAGCAAGCAAAGAAATAGAAACAGCAATAAAAATTCTGCCATAAAGAAAAGCCCAGGCCCTGACGGGTTTCCAGCTGAATTCTACAAAACCTTCAGTAAAGAACTAATCTCAATATTTCACAACTTGTTCTGGGAAATTGAAAGAGATGGAACTCTCCCAAATTCCTTCTACAAGGCCAGTATCACATTAATCCCCAAACCAAATAAAGATATCTCAAGAAAGGAAAATTACAGACCAATATGCTTGATGAACATAGATGCAAAAATTCTAAACAAAATACTAGCTATACACATTAAAATTAATTTAAAAGTCACAATGAATAACTTATGCCAGCTGGGCATGGTGGCACACACGTGTAAGCCCAGCATTTGAGAGACTGAGGCAGGAGGATGGCAGTTCTCAGACAGCTTTAGCTATTTAGTGAGGCCCTTTGCAACTCAGCGAGACCCTGTTTCAAAAAGTAAAAAGACTGAAAAGTAGGGCTGGCTGATAGTGTAGCTTGGAAGTACAATACCCCTGGGTTTCATCCCTAGTACCGCAAGCAAAAATAAAAAATAAAAAAACTTACGCCAGCCGGATGTGGAGGCTCAGGCTAATCCCAGCTGAGACCGGAGAATCACGGTTCGAGGACAGTCTCAGCTACTTTGTGAGGCCCTTTGCAACTCAGTGAGACCCTGTTTCAAAATAAAGAATAAAAAATAAGACTGGGAATGTAACTCGGAGGTAGAATACCCCTGGGTTCCATCTCCAGTACCACAAAAAAAAAAATAATTATGCCAACAAATTTGACAATTCTGATGACATGGACAAATTCCTTGAACTACATAGCTTACTAAAAGTGATGCAGGAACAAATAAAAAAGATTCTATGTAGGAAGGTTTTTTTTTTTACCACATATTCATTCAATTTATTTAATAGGTATAGGACTATTTATTAGTTTCTTCTTTCATAAGCCTTGAACGTTTATATCCTCAAGGAATTTGCCTATTCCTCCCCTTGTTAAATTTATGTGCCTAAAGGTGTGCGTGATATTCCATTTATTATCATTTTAATAACTATAGGGTTGGTAGTAATGTCTCTGTTTTCAGACCTGACATTGACCATTCCCATCTTCTCTGTTTCCTCAATGACTAGCTAGGAGTTTTTATCATTATGAATCTCCACAGATAACCTGCTTTTGAGTTTGTTGATTTTCTATGTAGTTTTTGCCTGTTTCACTGAGTTCTGCTCTTATCTTTATTTTTCCCTTACTCTGCTTATTTTGGGCTTAATTTGTTCTTTTTATAGTGTCTTAAGGTAGGAGCTGATAAAAGACTTCTATCAAAAAAATTAACAAAGCCAGGCATGGTGGGCACGCTTGTAATCCCAGCATTTGGGAGGCTGAGACAGGAGGATCACAGTTTGCAGCCAGCCTCAGCTACTCAGTGAGGCCCTTTACAACTCAGTGAGACCCTGTTTTCAAATAAAGAATAAAAAAATAGGGTTGGGGGTGTAGCTTGAGATAGAATGCCCCTTCGTTCCGTCCCTAATACCTAAAAAAAAAGAAAAAGAAAAAAACAAAAACTTAATATCATACTTAATGGAAAAAGACTAAATTTTTTTCACCCATGATTAGAAATAAGACAGGATGCTCACTCTCACTGTTTTTATTTAATATTATAATGGATATCCAGTAAAATAAGGAAAAGAAATTAAAAGCATACATATTAGAAATAAATAAGTGGGCTGGGCGTGGTAGCGCACGCTTGTAATTCCAGCATTTGGGAAGCTGAGACAGGAGGATTGCGATTCGAGGACAGCCTCGGCTACTTAGTGAGGCCCTTTGCAACTCAGTGAGACCCTGTTTCCAAAATAAAGAATAAAAAATAGGGCTTGGGTGTAGCTCGCAGGTAGAATGCCCTGGGTTTCATCCCCAGTACCACAAAAGAAAGAAAGAAAGAAAGAAGCCTGTCTTTGTTTATAGAAGCCATAATTTTCTATATAGAAAATTATTTTTTAAAAAGCCTACCAAAAAAGGGGAGGGACAATGGAACAACAAATGAAATATAACATTTCAAAACATATAGGATCTCACCAGGCGTGGTGGCACATGCCTGTAATCCCAACACTTGGGAGTCTGAGACAGGAGGATCACACAGGTTCAAAGCCAGCCTCAGCTACTACAGCCTCAGCCTCAGATCTCAGTGAAACCCTGTTTCCAAATAAAGTATAAAATAGGTCTGGGAGTATAGCCTGGAGGTAGGAAAGCCCCTGGGTTCCACCCCCAGTACCACCAAATATATATATACACATATATAAATTAGCTGAGCATAGTGACACACCTGTAATCTCAGTATTTGGGAGGCTGAGATATGAGGATCACAAATTTGAGGCCAGCCTAAGCAATTTAGTGAGACTGTGTTTCAAAATAGAAAATATAAAGGGCTGATGGTGTAGGCTTGGAGGTAGAATGCCTCTGGGTTCAATCCCCAGTACAAAATGAAATCATGAGTTTAGCAATGTTCCAGAATATAAGATCAATATTAAAATTGACTCTTATAATGTTATATATTAACAGTGATGAATTAGAAATTAGCCAGTGTGGTAGCACACACTTGTAATCCCAGCATCCAGGAGGCTGAGACCAGAGGATCGCGGTTCACAGACAGCCTCAGCTACTTAGTGAGGCCCTCTGCAACTCAGTGAGACCGTGTTTCAAAATAACAAATAAAAAATAAGGCACAGGGTGTAGCTCAGAGGTCAAATGCCTCTGGGTACTGCAAAAAATTGGGATAGAAGGAACGTACTTCAACATCATTAAGGCAATATACTGTAAACCCAAAGCCAACATTATATTGAATGGGGAAAAACTGCAAGAATTTCCGCTAAAGTCAGGAACAAGACAAGGATGCCCACTATCACCACTCCTTTTCAGTATAGTCCTTGAGACTCTTGCCGCAGCAATAAGACAAGAGAAGGAAATCAAAGGAATCCACATAGGAAGAGAGGAATTAAAATTATCCTTATTTGCAGAAGACATGATCCTTTATCTGGAAGACCCAAAGAACTCAACCAAAAGACTTCTGGAGCTGATTGACAAATTCAGCAAAGTCGCAGGATACAAAATCAACCTAAAGAAATCAGTGGCCTTTCTTTACGCCAACAACGAATCCACAATGAAAGAAACAAAGAAAACAATTCCATTCACTATAACCTCAAAACCAATAAAATACCTAGGAATAAACCTAACCCAAGATGTAAAAGACCTCTACAACAAAAACTATAAAACATTAAAGAAAGAAATTGAAGAAGACCTTGGAAGATGGAAAGATCTCCCGTGCTCATGGATAGGCAGAATAAATATCATCAAAATGGCCATTCTGCCAAAACTGATCTATAGGTTCAATGCAATTCCCATTAAAATACCAGCGACATTCTTCAGAGACCTAGAAAAATCAATCATGAACTTCATATGGAGAAAGAAAAGACCCAGAATAGCCAAAGCAATTCTCAACAATAAGAAACATGCAGGAGGCATTACAATCCCAGACTTCAAACTATACTATAGAGCAATAGTAGTAAAAACAGCATGGTACTGGCACAAAAACAGATATACTGACCAGTGGATTAGAATAGAAGACACAGAAACAAACCCACACATCTTTAGTCAATTAATCTTTGACAAAGGGGCCAAACACATACGCTGGAGAAAAGACAGCCTTTTCAACAAGTGGTGCTGGGAGAACTGGCTAACCATTTGTAAAAAGATGAATCTAAACCCCTATATCTCACCAAACACAGGAATCAACTCAAGATGGATCAGAGACTTAGAAATTAGACCTGAGACTGTGAAGTTAGTAGAAGAGAGCATAGGTTCAACACTACAACATATAGGCACAGGCAGTAACTTTCTCAACAAAACCTCCAAAGCTCAGAAAAGTAAAGCAAGAATAAACAAGTGGGATAGCATCAAACTAAAAAGTTTCTTCTCATCAAAGGAAACTATCAATAACCTAAAGAGGAAGCCTACAGAATGAGAAAGGATCTTCACCAGCCACCATTCTGATAGGGGCTAATATCCAGAATATACAAAGAGCTCAAAAGACTCTACACTAGCAAAACAAACAAGCCAATCAAGAAATGGGCAAATGAACTAAATAGACACTTCACAAAAGAAGAGATACAAAGGGCCAATAGATACATGAAAAGATGTTCTTCATCACTGGCCATCAGGGAGATGCAAATCAAAACTACACTGAGATTCCATCTAACCCCAGTCAGAGTGGCAAGCATAAAGAAATCAAACAACAAATGCTGGCAAGGATGTGGGGAAAGAGGAACTCTTTTACACTGTTGGTGGGAATGCAAACTAGTTCAACCACTATGGAGATCTGTGTGGAGATTCCTAAGAAAGGTGGGAATAGATCCACCATATGATCCAGCTATACCTCTCCTGGGTATCTTTCCAAAGGGGTTGAATTCAGAGAAATACAGCAACATATCAACAGATCAATGGATAGCAAAACTTTGGGAAATACACACAATGGAATTCTATTCAGCCATAAAGAAGAACAAAATTATATCATTTGCAAGAAGATGGAAAGCCCTGGAGAACATTATGTTAAGTGAGATCAGCCAAGCACAGAAGGAGAAGGTACATATGTTTCCTCTAATATGCCCAAACTAGGGAACACAGAGGATACCAGTGGGACTCCTGATAATGGAGGGAAATATCAGCAAAGTTTGAATGGAAAGATAGGAGAGGAGGAAGGCTGATCTTGATTAATGAGGGTCTATATCTGAACATGTGTAAAATTATGAATATGACATGGTTACCCTGGACAACCATTGGTGGGAGGGAGGAAGGGAAAACGGGGGCGGGGGGGAGAGGGCACCAAATATAGTTTAAATGTATACCATTTATGTTCAATAAAAAATTGTTAAGCCGGGCGTGGTGGCGCACACTTGTAATCCCCGCGCTTGGGAGGCGGAGACAGGAGGATCGCGCAGGTTCGAAGCCAGCCGTGCGCTGGCTTAGGAGACCCTGTTTCCAAAATGAAAATGTAAAAATAGGTCTGGGAGTGTAGCCCCGAGGTAGAAGGGCTTCCAGGAACCCCAGTACCACCAAAAAAAAAAAATTGTTAAAAGAAAAAAATAAAGTATCTCAAATTCATCCATAAAAAAAAAATGCTTCTGGGTTCCCCCCCGCCAGACCTGCCAAAAAAAAAAAAAAAAGAATTAGAAATTGAATTATAATTGCTCTTATAATCAAAATTAATTGTAATAGCATGAAAAATTTAGGAGTAAATCCATTAGACAGTGAAAATACTGTGCTTTTAAAAATATAAGACATTAAGAAAAACTGAAGATGTAAATAAATGTCCTGAGCTCCAAGATTTGATGTGCAATACAGTTCAGATCTCAAGTTCAGAACAGTTCAGATATTAATTCTTGCCCAACAGACCTAAAGATTCAACACACTCCTATAAATTTCCTAGTGGGCTTTTTTATATAAATAAACAAGCCAATTCCAGTTTTTTTATGGAAAGAAAAAGACCTAGCATAACCTATTTTCCTACCAAGTATCCACAGAATCTCTACATCCGAGTCTCGTGCTGTCTTTATGATTTGGAATTTTCCCCTAGTTATACCTAGTTGCCGTATAGGCATTGTTTAATATAGTATACATCGGCCGGGCGAGGTGGCGCACGCTTGTAATCCCTGCGCTTGGGAGGCGGAGACAGGAGGATCGCGCAGGTTCGAAGCCAGCCGCGCTGGCGTAAGAGACCCTGTTTCAAAAATATAAAATAGGTCTGGGAGTGTAGCCCAGAGGTAGAAGGGCTTCCAGGAACCCCAGTACATACATACATACATATATATATATATATATATATATATATATATATATATATATATATATATTTGAATATGCCTTCTTTAAACTACAGTCACACTTTATGAACGAAGGTTGACGTAAATACATTCAATTAAAGTAACTTCCCATTTTTTATTGGCTTCTTGGGAAGAACCGAGTTCACATAACAATGTCCAAACTTACCATATAACCTTTACTCTTTTTTATTTGTTTATTTTACGTGGAACATATTAAAGATGGCATACATTCAGACTGTGCTTGGTGCCCTCCCCCCCTTCCCCTCCCCCCTCGCAACAATGAGTGTCCAGGACCATGTAACCTTTTTTCTAGAAAATAAGAGTGTGAATCTGTATTTCTTCTCTAACCACCAATACAGAAGGGTATTCTTGTCCATATTTTCACAGCAGTTTGCCACTAGCATCTGTTGCTCTTTGTATGTTTATGGGAAGATTTGTGCCAGGTATTATGAGTTCTATCGAAAAGGAAGACAGGGAGGACGTGTGCGAGCTACAGCCTTACAATACAAACAGAAAGACCTTATTTTGAAAGCACCGCCTGTGTTGTATTCCCTCAAACACGTGCCTCTGGTTTTGGCTTTACCTATTCTTACGGATCTTTCTTTAAAAGAATTGATGAAAACTCCTATCATGTAGCCTTCCCACCTCTTGCATTCTGCCCACTTGCTAGATCCGGTCTTGTTCCTACTTCTTATGTGTGGCATGTCTCCAAACCTCCCAGAAAGTCAGGGTGGATCTCTGCTGCGCCGGTTTGATTAGCTCATTTTTCAAGTTTCTGGGTCTGTGCAAACCATCACAAAGCCAGCGTGGCCAAGGGCTGGAATCAATAAGGAGGGAGACCGCGGGAGCGACAGGGGTCGAGTTCAGAAACCTGGCCACACAGTGCGCGGGCTTTGTTGAGCTTCACGGCACTGGCCCGTGTTCTGTAAACTTTTCATCTGCGCACAAATTGCATTTCACAGCGATACTAAAAGGGTGGGTTACTTAGGCCGCGTGTGGGAGGTATGTGCACAAATCCTGTTACCAGATAATGGGATTACTGTGCATGCCTCCTGAGCATGCTTTGAAATTTTATTCCTAAATCTACATAGACAGCCAAGGGCCAGCCATTTTATGGCACAACAAATAAAATTAACTGCCAAATCATTTCTAAAACCATTATTATTGTCCTAATTATTTCTGTCATCGTTACTGAGTTGAGCCACAGCAACGGCTACATTCAGGTGAATGCTACTTTCTCCCTCCCACATCTACACCATCACGCCCCTGCCCACTCCAAGAAACACATCATTTCTTAGTACACGTCATGAAGTCTCCAAAAAATTATGGGCCTCAGGAGAATTAAAGAGAAAAATTAATAGGAAATAACGGGAAAAACAGGTATTTTAGCAAAAATGATGAGATATTATCTACAAAACTTATAATAAAAAGATTTTTTTTTTGGTAGTGGGGATTGAACTCAAGGGCATTTACCTCAGAGCTAAACCTCTAGACCTTTCTATTTTTTATTTTGAAAAGGGTCTCACTAAGTTGCTAAGGCTGGCCTCAAAACTGTGATCCTCCTGTCTTAACCTCCCAAGTACTGGATTACAGACATGTGCTACCATGACCAGCCAAAAGGCTATATGTTTTTTGTTGTTGATGTTATTTATTTTTTATGTTTTTTGGGTGGTACTGGGGGTGGAACCCAGGGCTTTTCTACCTCCAGGCTATACTCCCAGACCTATTTTATACTTATTTGGAAACAGGGTCTCACTAAGTTGCTGAGAACCTCACTAAGTAGCTGAGGCTGGCTTCCAACCTGTGCGATCCTCCTGTCTCAGCCTCCCAAGCACGGGGATTACCACCATGCCCGGCTCAATATTTTAAATAGCTGTTTACTATTTATATTGTTATTACCTTTGACTTAATCATTTTATTTATGTTTAGGTTACAAACCACACAGTTGCTGCTTGAACACTGCATCCCAATTTTTAAAAATGTCATGTCTGTGACTTGACCCTTCTGGGGGCTAGGAGGACCTCATGCTGTTCCTCAGCCTCTCCTCTCCAGCATGGAGAGACCCAAACATGAGCCTTAGGGTCTTAGAGACTGCTAATGAGAGTTTTGTGTGGTGTGTGTGTGTGTGTGTGTGTGTGTGTGTGTGTGTGTTGTGTGTGTGTGTGTGTTATGCTGGGGGATTGAACCCAGGGGTATTCTACCTCCAAACTACACCCCTAGACCAATTTTTTTTTATTTTGAAACAGGATCCCACTGAGTTGCAGAGGGCCTTACTAAGTAGCTGAGGTGGGCCCCGAACCACAATCCTCCTGTCGCAGCCTCCCAAATGCCGGGATTACAAGCGTGCACCACCATGCCCAGCTGAGTTTTTGAACCTGCAATCAGAATACCCTCATCCATCAAAGACTTTTCCCTCTAATATGAATTGACGTTTTTGAAAATTATTACAGGAATACACATAAAACCTTCTTATACATTAAATAAATGATTTTTACTACAAACTGTATGCAGAGAAACACAAGCAGATGTACAGGTCAGTGAGTAATGCCTATCTGTTGAGGCTCACGCATGATATGTAAACACTGGAATCTGCTGACAAGTTGAGAAACGCATACTGTTTTATCTGGCATCCACCCCATAACTCCCCATTCTGTATCAAATGTGATCCTTCACTGGACTGAGCCCCTTTAGCTGCCCTCGGCCATCTCCTTGAGATCTGAATACTCCAGATTAATCCCACTCATCCTGGAACCGTCCTCCCTTGGGGCTTTATGTTATGCCTGCATTATATTTCAGAGTCCCATTCAACACTCCCTGGAGGTGTCTTCTCTTCTGATCATCAGTGTGGGTATGGTTTGGAATAAGTTTGCAAAACCCTTCTACCTCTCAACCCTGAGCAGAATCCTAGGAATGTCCTGACCCAATCACTTACTGCTGCCCGCAACTATCCTTCTGAATTTTATAGCGTAGTAAACTCTTACCTTATACAAGATTTTGCCTTCTGCCACTTCAGTTACCTGCAGTCACCTGTGGTCCAAAAAAATTACATGTAAAGCACCAGAAATCTACAGCCCACAAACTTTAAACTGTGTGCCATTCTGAAGGCATAATGAACTCCCACACCATCCCACCAGAGGGGAGTCTTCCCTCGGACCAGCACCCCCTGCTGTCCACGCCCCTGCCCTCAAGTCACTGGGTGGCCAGCTCAGTTACAGACAGACTGTCATGGCATCAACTGCTTGTACTCAGTAAACTCAACAAAACAGCCTGTTCTACATCGCAGTGCCTCACATTTGACACACCTCGTCTCATCACACAGGTATCATCTCACTTCACATCAAAAGGAGGGAAGGCCCAGCACAGAAGGATATTTACAGAGAGAGACCACACTTGCCTAAGTTTTATTACCGTAAGTTGTATGCACAGGGTTCGGTACTGTCCGTGGCTTCAGGCAGTCACTGGCCATCTTGGAACACAACCCCCTGCTTTACTTTCATTTTTAATTTTTTTTTTTTTTTGCGTTATTGGGAATGGAACCCAGCAGCATGATAGCTCCAAGTGATATTCCCCACCCCTATCTTTTATTCTTTATTTATTTATCTATTTATTTATTTTGATGGTACTGGGGTTCCTGGAAAAGCTTCTACCTCCGGGCTACACTCCCAGACCTATTTTTTTATATTTTTATTTGGAAACAGGGTCTCTTAAGCCAATGAGGCTGGCTTCGAACCAGCACGATCCTCCTGTCTCTGCCTCCCAAGCACAGGGATTACAAGCGTGTGCCACCATGCCCGGCTATCTTTATTTTTGAAACAGGATCTCATTCAGTTTCAGAGGGCCTCACTAAGTAACTGAGGCTAGCCACGAACCCAGATCCTCCTGTCTTAGCCTCCCAAATGCTGGGACTACAAGCGTGCGCCACCTTGCCTGGCCCTGCTTTACTTTATAGTTATACTACCCAACTATGAGGCCCCAACCTACATAATCTAGTGTTGACTGTTTTTGAGCTTTATTTAAATGGAATATCTTGCCGGGCGTGGTGGCGCACTCTTGTAATCCCCGTACTTGGGAGGCTGAGACAGGAGGATCGCATGGGTTCGAAGCCAGCCTCAGCTACTTAGTGAGGCTCTCAGAAAGTTAGTGAGACCCTGTTTCCAAATAAAATATAAAATGGGTCTGGGAGTATAGCCCGGAGGTAGAAAGCCTCTGGGTTTCACCCCCAGTACCACCACCAAAAAAAATAAAAAATAAATGGAATATTCTAAATACATGTGGGGTTTTCATCTAGCATGTGGTAGAGCACATGCTCAGCATTCTGAGGCTCTGGGTTCAATCCTCAGCACCAAAAGAGGCAAAAAAAAAATAGCCACTTTAAATAATAAATGGCAAGCTTTGAGCTATAAGAACAATGTCATTGCTGAGTACCTAGACCCAGGGATATCGAGGCAGGGGCAATATGCTGGTATGTGAAAGACCGTGGAGACTGCTCCAACTTGGGTCTGCAAAGCCCCAGAGACCCAGGCATTGAAAGCCTGGTCCCAGGCTGAGCAGCTGCTGGGCAGTGGGGCCTCTTGGAAGAAGTAGCTCCCTGAAGGGTGACCCTGCAGGGTATACTGGAACCCTGCCTCTCCTTCTCCTGCTCTTTTTCTTTCTCTCTTCCTCACTCTGCTTTCTGGCTGTCTCAAGGTGACTAGGCCTCCTCACTGCGCCCTCCTGCCATAAAGCACCATGGGCCTAAAGCAAGGGGTCCAGGAGACCATGCGCTGAGACCTCAGAACCCGGAGCCAGTGCCTTTCCCTTTCCAAGTTGACATCTCAGTATTTTTATCGCAGTCATGGAAGCGGACTAACATAGTGGTGGTTGGCTTGCATGTAACGCATATTCCCAGGTATCTATTTTTGGGGGTTTGTTTTTGTTTGTTTGTTGAGACAGGATTTTACTTTGTTGATCAGACTGGCCTCAAACGCCTGGACTCAAGTGGTCCTATCACTTGGCTCTGCGATACTCCTGTCTCAGCCTCCCAAGTACTAGGATTATAGTTGTGCACAATGACACCTAGCTCAACCTCTTAATATTTATTTATTTATTTATTTATTTGGTGGTACTGGGGTTCCTAGGAACCCTTCTACCTCCGGGCTGCACTCCCAGACCTATTTTATATTTTTATTTGGAAACAGGGTCTCTTAAGCCAGCGCGGTTGGCTTTGAACCTGTGCAATCCTCCTGTCTCCACCTCCCAAGAGCGGGGATTATAAGCGTGCACTACCACGCCCAGCATCAACCTCTTAATTTTAAGCTGCATTTTTATTTTCTAAAAAAAAAAAAAAACCAGCTTTGTCACAATGTATTCTTTTTTATATATATTGTTGAATTTGGTTTGTCAATAGTTTATTAGAAGTTTTGCAACTGTATTCATAATTAAAAGTAATCTATGGCCGGGCGTGATGGCGCACACTTGTAATCCCCGCGCTTGAGAGGCATAGACAGGAGGATCACGCAGGTTCGAAGCCAGCCGCGCGCGCTGGCTTAGGAGACCCTGTTTCCAAATAAAAATGTAAAAATAGGTCTGGGAGTGTAGCCCGGAGGTAGAAGGGCTTCCAGGAATCCCAGTACCACAAAAAAAAAAAAAAAAAGTAATCTATGTTTTTCCTTTTTGTGTATGTACTAGCCCTACTGGATATTAGTACACAGTTATGTTAGCTTCTTGAAATTAATTAAAAATTTTATGTCATTGTTTGGATTCTAAATGACCCACAAAAGCCCATGTGTTAAAGGTTTGGTCCTCAGGGCGGCACTGTTGAGAGGTGGTGGACCTTCAAGAGCTGGGTCCTTTTTGAAGTTCTTAGGTCATCTCACCATGCTATTGCAGGGGACTGTGGAACCCTTGCCCCTTCCTCATCCTGTTTCTCTGGCTCTCTGGCTCATGAGGAAGTGACTGGTTTTGATCCACTATGTGCTTCAAACATGATGCTAGGCCTTGCCACAGGCCCCAAAGCAATAGGGCTGGGATCTCCCAAACCTTGAGCCAAAATAAACCATATATATATATATATATATATATATATATATATATATATATATATATTTTTTTTTTTTTTTTTTTTTTTTTTTTTTTTTTTTGGTGGTACTGGCGGTGGAACCCAGAGGCTTTCTACCTCCGGTCTATACTCCCAGACTTATTTTATACTTTTATTTAGAAACAGGGTTTCACTAAGTTGCTGAGAGCCTCACTAAGTAGCTGAGGCTGGCTTCAAACCCGTGTGATCCTCCTGTCTCCGCCTCCCAAGCACGGGGATTACAAGCGTGCGCCACCACGCCTGGCAAACCTTTTATTTTTAAAAATTAATTATCTAAGACATTCTGTTATAGTGACAGAAAGCTGACTAACAGTGTGACTCTTCTATCCATGAAAGAACCAATAGAAAATTGGCATTTTATCCATATTTGGTAGACCATCCAATTAAGTTACTCAGGCTTAAAATCTTCTTTGTAGAAAGAGCTTTAACACAAGGACTTCACTTCCTTCAGAGTTATAGAATTATTTTAATTTTTTCTGTGTGTTTGTGTGTGTGTGTGTGTGTGTGTGTGGTAAGTTTGCTAGTTTTCTAGAAACCTGAATATTTCACTAAATTTTCTTTTTTTTTTTTTGAGGGGGGCATAAAGTTGTTCATATTATCCTTGTCCATTTTTTTATGATTGGCAGTTTTTCTGCTTACATTTCCTTTTATCTTGATATAGACCTTCAGTAGATAATCAATTTTATTTCTTTTCAAAAAACTACCTTTTGGCTTGTTTAATCATTGCTAGTGAGTGCTTATTTTCTATAACATTAGCTTATGTCTCATTTGTTTTATTTTCTCCCTTCTAATTTCTTTGGATTAATTTTTGTGTTCTGTTCTAACATGCTGAAATGATGGCTACTTTTCAGCCTTTTTCTTTCCTTCTTCTTAATATATATACTTCAGGTAGTAAATTAAAGATCTAACCCTATCTTAGGAAATTTGATTTGCATCATTTTCTCTACTATTCAGGAAAAAATATTTTCTAGTCTTTTGCTGTTTCTTCTTAAACCTGTGAGTTATATAAAAGCATATTGGTTAAATTCTGAATAAATAAGGATTATCTAAATTTTCTTTTCTATTTCTATCATACGTATATTGAATTAGAGAATACATTCTGTTATTTCAAGTTTCTTAAATTTGTTAAAACTTTCAATATGTTGACAACTTTTAAAAATATTCTTCATGCCGGGCGTGGTGGCACACGCTTGTAATCCCCGCGCTTGGGAGGCGGAGACAGGAGGATCGGGCAGGTTCGAAGCCAGCCGCGCTGGCTTAGGAGACCCTGTTTCCAAAAAACAAAATAGGTCTGGGAGTGTAGCCTGGAGGTAGAAGGGCTTCCAGGAACCCCAGTACCACCAAAAACAAAAATTATATTTATTATTTATGACTGAAAAAAGTCCAATGCGTAGTAGTTGCTGCAGTTCTCTAGATACATCTGCTCCATCAAATGTGTTGACCACACCTTTCATGTGATTTCTACGCTCCCTTTTTGTCATCTTGCTTATGGATGCGTGTAAGGGATGCATTGAAATCTCTCTTATGATGGAGAATTGTTTCTCCTTGTAGTTTTTCCTGGGTTTGCTCTGTACATGCTGACATCACCATATTAAGAGTATGCAAATAGGCAGGCGTAATCCCAGAATTTAAAAGGCTGAGACAGGAGGACTACAGTTCGCAGACAGCCTCAGCTACTTAGTGAGGCCCTTTGCAACTCAGTAAGACCCTGTTTTCAAATAAAGAATAAAAAATAGAGCTGGGGGTGCAGCTTGGAGGTAGAATGTCCCTGGATTCCATCCCCAGTACCGCAAAAAATAAAAATAAAAATAAATAAATAAGCCGGGCATGGTGGTGCACACTTGTAACCCCAGCATTTGGGAGGCTGAGACAAGAGGATTGTGGTTCATGGACAGCCTCAGCTACTTAGTAAGGCCCTTTACAACTCAATGAGACCCTGTTTCAAAATAAAGCCTAAAGTTGCCGGGCGTGGTGGCACACGCTTGTAATCCCTGCACTTGGGAGGCTGAGACAGGAGGATCGCACAGGTTCGAAGCCAGCCTCAGCTACTTAGTGAGGCTTTCAGCAACTTAGTGAGACCCTGTTTCCAAATAAAATATTTTAAAAATGGTCTGAGAGTATAGCCCGGAGGTAGAAAGCCTCTGGGTTCCACCCCTAGTACCACAAAAAATAAATAAATAAAGAATAAAAAATAGGGCTGGGGTGTAGCTTGGAGGTAAAATGCCCCTGGGTTTCATCTTCAGTACTAAAGAGAGAGAGAGAGAGAGAGAATGCAAATATAGAACTGCCATATCTTCCTGGTGAATTTAACCTTTTATCATTATGATGTAAAACCCTTTCATTCTAGCAATGCTTTCTTCCCAAATTCTGTTTCGTCTGATATTAATATAGTTATATTCTAGATTTAAAATAAATTAGAGGGGGAGGAGTTAATATTTTACATTCAGTCTTTCTTTATCTTAGCATCTTTATCTTTCAGGTGTATTGCTTGAAAAATTTTATACACATACATATATCTTCATTCATACAAAAAGCCTTTAACTGGAGCATTTAGTCCATTCATAGTTAATGTAATTACTATCGCTTTTGATATTATATTTACCATCTTACTGTATACTTTCTATTTGTCTTCTGTTCTATATCCCTTTATCTTGCTCTCCTCTCTTCCCTACTTGAATAATGATTACTTAGTTTTGTTTTGTCTTATTTTTATGTTATTTCCCTCATTTTTTAAAAGATATACTTTTAGAATTATTAGTGATTATCCTGGAGCTTACAAAATGTATCCTTAACTTATAAAGTCTAATGTGAGTTGAAAAGTTATTTATAAAGATGACTTAAGGGCAACGGCCTCATTATAATTTCCCAGCTGTTATTTTCACTTGCTTCCTTTAAGGACTCTGGACACAGCAGCAGTCAGGTCACCATGCTTGGGATCGTCTAGGCTGTCCATGGGATCAGAAAGGTGTAGACATTTGTGAGCTCTTCACTCCCTGTTCTTTTTTATGCTGTGTTCCCAAGAAGTAGGGGAAGGTGTTATGTATCAGGACACATATCCTTTGCATTCCCTGGATTTTCATTTGAAACCCCGAGCTAGTCTTGTAGACAGCTGCCTCCTCTAAGTTGGCAGGCAAAGTAATCAAATGGTACGTTCACATCCTGAGATCCCACCCTCTGCTAGATCTCAATCCAGTCATCATTCACTGCATTGCTTGCTCTTTGATGCTTTTCAGGGGGAAAAAAAGTATGTATTTTATTCAGCTCATTAGTGGTAATGCCATAGAGAGATCTCCCTCAGGTGTGCCACCGAAGTTCCTAGAACTGGTTAACTGCCTAGCCAGTATTTGAGAGCCTTGAGAAGCAGCACTGGGGCCCTGCCATCGGGCCTCTGACATTCTAGGTAAAAAAAAAGAGAGGATAAACAAGTAAACATATCTGCTTAGGTTAAGGAGATGAAGTACACAGATCCTGGCAAAGAGCTTCTTAGGCATGTTTTATGATTTATATCTGTAATGCTCCTCAAAAGCTCATTTGCTGATGGCACAGTCCCCAATGCAACAATGTTCAGAGATGGAGCATTTGGGAAAAGATTGGGTCATGAGGGCTCTACCCTTATCAATGGATCAATCCATTGATTAATCACAGCTGTATGGACTATAAGGAGGTGATAGAATTGGGACCTAGTTGAAGGGGTGGGTCCCTGGGTGCTTGCCCTTGGGGACCGTATCTTGTCCCTCTCGCTCTCCTTGGCTGCCATAAGGTAGCAGCTTTCCTCTGTCTTGCCCTTCTACCCTGTTTCTGTCTCTCTGCAGGCCTGAAAACAATAGAGCAGCTGACCATGGACAGAAGGAAGCCTTTAAAACCATGAGCCAAAATAAATCTTTCTTTCTTTTTATTTTCTTTCTATTTATTTATTTATTTATTTATTTATTTATTTATTTATTGTAGTACTGGGGATGGAACCCAGGGACATTCTATGTTCGAGCTACACCCCCAGCCCTATTTTTTTTTAGTCTTATTTATTTTTATTTAGTGTGTGTGTGTGTGTGTGTGTGTGTGTGTGTGGTGCTGGGGGTGGAACCCAGGGGCTTTTCTACCTCCAGAATATACTCCCAGACCTATTTTATACTTTATTTGGAAACAGGGTCTCACTAAATTGCTGAGAGCCTCACTAAGTAGCTGAGACTGGCTTTGAACCTGTGCGATCCTCCTGTCTCAGCCTCCCAAGCACGGGGATTAAAAGCATTTACCACCATGCCCAGCTCTACTCCCAGACCTAATTTATACTTTATTTGGAAACAAGAGTCTCACTAAATTGCTGAGAGCCTCACTCAGTAAGTGCTGGAATTACAAGCGGGCGCCACCACGCCCAGCTTTGTCTTTTTATTTTTGAAACAGGGTCTCACTGAGTTGCTAAGGGCCTTACTAAGTAGCTGAGGCTGTCCGCGAATCACAATCCTCAGGTCTCTGCCTTCTGAATGCTGGGATTACAAGTGTGCACCACCACGCCTGGCCTTAAATCTTTCCTATCTTTAAACTGAGTTTCTCAGGTATTTTGTCACAGTGATGAAAAGTTGACCAACAGATAGTGAGAAAAGTCCAAGGGCCTGAGACAGGTAAGTGCTTGGTGCTCAGAACCACAGCAGGGGAAGCAGGGAGAGGAGGGCTATGGAGATGAGGTCAAGGTGGCCAAGACCAGAACAAGCAGGGCCTGGGCTTTATTTACATGTGATGAGAAGTTCTTAGTGTGCAGAAACTTGAAATGCTTTATATTGATATTACATTGCTCTGGAAGTTTTGTGGAAAAGAGCCTGTAGATCTTTGATGATGATAATACTCTCCAATAAATTTCTTTTTTCTCCTCAATTATCTATAGTCGTATAACAAAACAAGAAAGGAAGGAAGAAAAGAAGGAAAGAAGGAAGGAAGGAAGGGAGGGAAGGAAGGAGGGAAGGAAGGGAGAAAGGCTTAGCTAACATCTAGAGAGGAGATTACAGAGAAGTGTAAGATATGTCATTAGCCTAGTATTCATTTTCCAGGTTGGGAACCAGCAGCTCTAGGTATGTAACTAAAGTCCTGGTCTGGCCACCCAAAAATATGACTCCTCATTTGATACAGTCTGGCCTACAGCAAGAGACCTGAGCCAAGTGCTGCCACCCCAGCCCCAGGCTGCTCAGGGAGCCAGCCACTCCCAGAAACAATGCGGGTCCTGTTTTCAACCTAGATCACCAGTCCTAATCTCCCTCTCATCCTCCTGGGAGTGTGAGTGTCCTCTGCTACCCAGTGCTTTAGACGAGGTCACCCTGTCACCTGAGATGTTCTCAAAATGGAAAGAGAGCAGGCTATGGCACCAGGGATAAAAGTTCCAGTTAAGAATGGCCCAAAATAGTCAACTACTGAATAGCAGTTGAAGACATAATCATTTTCACTGCCACAGAGACAGAGCCCACTAACAGACCAGCGAGCAGTGCTTGATCATCTTGAAATGAAGTGCGCGTAAAGTGCGTATGGCACAGATAGTCTGCACAAACAGGAGAGAAATGCTTGTGTCAAAAACCAAAGAAAACCCTGGGTATGGTGGTGCACATCTGTAACCTGAATACTTGGGAGGCTGAGACAGGAGGATCACAAGCTTGAAAACGGCCTTGGCAACGTAGGGAGACTCAGCAACTAGCAACACCCTGTTTCCAAACAAAAAGTAAAATAAAACAAAAGGGCTTAGGGGAGTAGTTTGGAGGTAGAATGTCCCTGAGTTTAGTCTCCAATATTCCCCATACTGTCCCCCCACAAAAAAACTAGAGAAAATGGCTTTCCAATTCTTAGATTAAGTGTGTGAACAGATTATAATATTATATATCCCAAGATGGGCCATGAAGTCAAAATAGCCACTTTATTCCCTTATACAATAACACTTCATCTTTTCAGAACCCTGCTCCCCAGATACTTCATCTATCCAGAATATAGATAAGAAAGGCAGCGTACAGAATTATCCAAAGAATAGAAATAGGTTGAATAGTTTGCTCACTCACTTCTCTTACAGGAAAGACTTTGCACCTGCTTTTCTTTTCTTTTCTTTTCTTTTCTTTTCTTTTCTTTTCTTTTCTTTTCTTTTCTTTCTCTCTTCTTTCTCTCTTCTTTCTTTCTTTCTTTCTTTCTTTCTTTCTTTCTTTCTTTCTTTGTGGTACTGGGGGTGGAACCCAGGGGCTTTTTCTACCTTGCGGTTACCCTCCCAGACCTATTTTATACTTTATTTGGAAACAGGGTCTCACTAAACTGCTGAGAGCCTCACTAAGTAGCTGAGGCTGGCTTCAAACCTGCGCCATCCTCCTGTCTCAGCCTCCCAAGTGCGGGGATTACAAGCGTGTGTCACCACGCCCTACCTTTTGTGTGTGTGTGTGGTACTGGGGGTTGAACCCAGGAACATTCTACCTCCAGCCCTATTTTATTATCTGTTTTGACACAGGGTCTCCTAAGTTGTGGAGGGCCTCACAAGTTGCTGAGGCTGCCACCAACCTGCAGTCCTGCTGTCTCAGCCTCCCAAGTACTGGGATGACAAGTCTACGCCACCGTGCCCAGCTTGTACCTGCTTTTCAAGTGGCTCTTTTCTCTCATGTCGTTCCCACTTCTCTTGGTTCTCTCTTAGCATAGGGTGTTTTTTTTTTTTCATCTTAGTTATATAATCCATATTGATGTTACAGGTGAGAGATGTGTCACCAGAGAAAATGTGTCAGAAGCATCTAGAAAGAACAATGAAACATCTGAATACCAGAATAAAAATTTGAAAATACAGATGACAGCCGGGCGTGGTGGCGCATGCTTGTAATCCCAGCATTCAGGAGGTGGAGACCGGAGGATCGGGGTTCACGGACAGCCTCAGCTACTTAGTGAGGCCCTCTGCAACTCGGTGACACCCGAAATAAAGAATAAAAAATAGGGCAGGGAGTGTAGCTCAGAGGTAGAATACCCCTGGATTCCATCCCCAGGCCCACAAAAAAAAAAAAAAAAGAAAAGAAAATACAGATGACATATATGAAAAAATGACAGTTTAGGTCCATTTTTTCTCTGTACAAATGGTGCTAATACAGTTTTCTGTTAGGGCATTGTAGCATTGTATAATAGCTGAAATACATAATTATTTCCCATAAAAATCAAGAAAATGCAAAATTGTTTTTCTTTTCTTTCTTTTTTTTTTTCAATACTGGGAACTGAACCCAGGGGCATTCTACCTCCAAGCTACATCTCCACCCTATTTCTTATTCTTTATTTTTAAATCGGGTCTCCTGCAACCGAGTTGCAGAGGGCCTCCTGCAATCCTGCTGTCTCAGCCTCCCAAGTACTGGGATTACAAGGGTACACCGCCATGCCCAGCTAAATTGTTTTTCTTGAAATGGGCAAAAAATATATAACAAATTATAGAAAAAGTCCCACTACAACACAGTCAAGATTTGTTTTGAAAATTGAGGACATAACCGGGCATGAGGACATAGCCCTATTTTTTTTTTTTTAAACAGGGTCTCACTAGGTTGATGAAAGTCTTACTAGTTGCTGAGTCTGTCCACAAACCTGTGATCCTCCGGTCTCAGCCTCCCAAGTACTGAGATTACAAGTGTGCACACCATGGCTGGCTCCCAACCAGTGTTTTGTTATACAGATTGAATATCCCTAATCCAAAAATATGAAATACAAATGCTCTAAAATCCAAAACTTTCAGAGCACCAACATGATGCCGTAAGTAGTTCTACAGCTGACCTTATGTGACCAGTCAAAACACAGGTACATTAAAAATATTATATATGAACCTGGGTGATGCACACCTCTAATCCCAGTCCTCAGGAGACTGAGACAAGAGGATTGCATGTTTGAAAATAGCCTTAACAAGTAGTGAGACTCTTATCAACCTAGCAAGACCTTGTTTCAAAAAAAAAAAAATAATAAGCCAGGTGTGGTTGTAGTCCCAGTACTTGGGAGATTGAGACAGGAGGATCACAGGTTCACAGCCAGCCTCACCTACTTAGTAAGACCCTCCACAATTTATTGAGACCCTGTTTTAAAACAAAGTATTAAAAAAAAAAATAAGGGCTAGGGGTGTGGCTCAAAGTAAAATTCCCCCTGAGTTCAATCCCTAGTACTGCAAAAAATAAAAACTACATAAAATAAAACAGGACTGGGTATATAGTTCAGAAGTAGAATAGTAGAATGCTCCTGGGCTCAATCCCGTGTGTGTGTGTGTGTGTGTGTGTGTGTGTGTGTGTGTGTGTGTGTGATATTATATATTATATGTATATATATAATTACCTTTAAGGTATATGTATATGGATTTATATCACACAAATTAATTTCATATTTAGATTTGGCTCCCATCTCAAGATATTTCATTATGCATATGCAAATATTTCAAATTTTTTAAAAATCTGAAATACTTCTAGTCCCAATCATTTCAGCTAAAAAAACTAGTAATTTTTTTTCTTATCACATGGTAACTAGGTAACACTCTAAGAAGTCAAATGATTTTGTAGCAAAGAATTGGAGCTCTGAAACCAGACAGATCTGATTCAGCTATTTAAGAACTGTGTGGACTTGGACAAGTTATTAAGACCCGATTTCTGCAGTGAGGTCATCATTGCCTCCCTCGGAAAGTTGCTGTGAGGATAAATAAGGTGGAGCATGAGAGGCCTTTGCCTCCACTGTCTTAATGCTTGAGACAGGAACATCTATGACTATGGTCTATGCAGCCAAAGTATAGGCTCAAAGTTCAAATCTCTGGCTACCAACCTCTGTGACCTTACAGTTACTAATTTTCTGTGCCTTCATTTCCCGATCTTTACAATAGATATTGTGATTATAGTTGCCTCATAATGTTATTGAGACCATTGAGTGAGTCCATTCACAAAGAGTGCTGGGATCAGGGCCTGGAACATGGCAAGTACCTAGCAAGCTTCACCTGGCCTTGCTACTAGTCATTGTCATCGTCATCTTCCTCCTTTGACATAGCCAAAGTGCTTTTATGTGTGTCTTCCCAAAGTAGTCTACTGATAGAAACAGAAGAACTTGATACAGAGATATACAAGTTTCACACAAATACCTACCCAAGCAAATATTTAACTGAATCATGAATCCTAGATCCAAACAATACAAGTAGCACTTCATACTGTTAGGATGTATACTTATTATAAATTTTTTGTTTCATTTTTTTTTTGCAGGTCTTGGGGTGGAACCCAGGGGCATTCGACCTCCGAGCTACACCCCCTGCCCTATTTTTTATTCTTGTTTTATTATTATTTTGAGACAGGGTCTCGTTAAGTTGCAGAGGGCCTAAGTAGCTGAGGCTGTCCCCAAACCGCGATCCTCCCGTCTCCGCCTCCCAAGCGCGGGGATTACAAGGGTGCGCCACCACGCCCGGCTTTACTTATAAATTTAAAAAAATTAAATTAATGGTGTATAGGTATAAAAAAATCGATTCCCTCTTTCTCTAACTCAAGATACTCGACTTCAAACTGTGAAATGTTTAAATGGGTGCAATTCCCTTAGTTTAGCATAAGGTGGCGCCAAAGGATGTCTGAATCGTGATTCTATGCATTGACCAGGGTGCAGCAGCCAGCCAGGAAGTCTATGAATATTAGCTAAAACCTAAATTAACTGGATAGCATAAGGAGCCTCCGTTGTCAGCAGTTTCTTTGAACTTTTTGTGCCTGAAACTACCTCGTCTTGGGTAAGGCCAGGAAAGTTCTCTTACAAAAGCTTTTCTAAAAGTAACTTTCTGTTGTACTGATATGACTGCAGCTAAGTGTTTGACTCCTTCTCGGAAACTGTGCTGTTTCCTGTTACCTAAAAACAAAACAAACAAGAGAGAGATTTTTCCTAGAAATAATGATTTCTATTTTAGGAATAGTTTTGCAGAGAATTGCAATGGGAATAAGTGAGCCGTCGTGAACTCTGGGTATATTCAAAGAAGTTGAAGCGAGGGACTGTTCTTAAAGACAAGAATGAGCAGGATTATATCAGATATTGTGAAACAATAATCCCTGGCCACAATGATTAATAACCAGAGTGTCACTGGTCTGAGGCTGAACAGACAGTTGCTGGGCAGATGTCCTTGTAGAAGTAATTTTTGTAACTTTTCTGCCTTCCTGTGTCCTCTGTGGTTCTGGCAGTCTCTTGTAAGATAGTTACTAAGAGGCAGTCAGGAGTAAGAACTTGTCCTTATAACCTCCTGGCTTTATTGCTTTATTTTTATGAGGGTTGACACAATAAGCTCCATTTTCATTCTGATAACTCACATTTCTGTTTCCTTCATTTCATTACTGGTAAATATAAGCAGCACATGTACAAGCCAAGCATGGTGGTACACAATGTATCTGGGAGGCTGAGACAGGAAGAACAGACTTAGCAACCTAATGAGACCCTCAACAACTTAATGAGGCCCTGTTTTATTTCCTTCTCTCCTCTCCTCTCCTCTCCTCTCCTCTCCTCTCCTCTCCTCTCCTCTCCTCTCCTCTCCTCTCCTCTCCTCTCCTCTTCTCTCTCTCTCTCTCTCTCTCTCTCTCTCTCTCTCTCTTTTGGTACTAGGGGTTTAATACAGAGGCCCAATTTTATTTCTTATTTGGGAACAGGATCTTACTAGGTTGCTGAAAGCCTCACAAAATTGCCAAGACTGACTTTGAACCTGTGATCCTCCTGTCTCATTCTCTCAAGTACTGGGATTACAAGTGTGCACCACCACACCTGGCATCTGAGATCCTATTTCAGAAATAATTTTTTTAAAAAAAAGAAAGCCAGGCGTGGTGGCACATGCCTATAATCCCCACGCTTGGGAGGCAGTGACAGGAGGATCACGCAGGTTCGAAGCCAGCCTCGCTGACTTAAGAGACCCTGTTTCCAAATAAAAACATAAAAATTAGGTCTGGGAGTGTAGCCCGGAGGTAGAAGGGTTTCCA
Organism: Muscardinus avellanarius; assembly: GCF_963383645.1. Taxonomy (NCBI): domain Eukaryota; kingdom Metazoa; phylum Chordata; class Mammalia; order Rodentia; family Gliridae; genus Muscardinus; species Muscardinus avellanarius. The sequence continues at coordinate 90,916,023 of NC_137790.1, read as the reverse complement.
GGAACCCCAGTACCACCAAAAAAAAAAAGAGGGCCAAGGTGTAACTCAAATTGCCTGAGTTCAATCCTAGCACAAGAAGAAGGAGGAACAGGAGGAGGAGGAGGAGGAGGAGGAGGAGGAGGAGGAGGAAGAAAAAGAAGAAAAAGAGGAGGAGAAGGTGGAGGAGGAAAGATAATATATTCAGCATAGGAAAGCCATCAAATTTTCAACACTAAAGAAAAAAGGATCGTGCATCATAATACAACCCAAACCAAGCACCATTAGCCCCTCACCAAAATTTTAGTCTCCAAAATTTCCTATTTTCCAATTTAAGTCTCTCAAATTCTTTGGCCAAAATTTTACAGTTGCCTACATTCACAACATTTGAGGTATCTTAATTCTTCCCCACCAATGCAATATCTACCTAGACCTGTATTGTTTTAAATGCATCTCAGTATCCAAGTTTTGTGGCACAATAATGTACATACATTTAACTCTACTGAACTCTACATTTTAAAATGGGAGTAGTTGGGCCTGGTGGTGCATGCTTGTAATCCCAGTACTTGGGAGGCTGAGACAGAAAGATCACTGGTTTGTGGCCAGCCTCGGCTACTTAATGAGGCTCTCAGCAATTTAGTGAGACCTTTTTTCAAAAATAAAGAATAAAAAGTAGGGCTGGGGGTATAGCTCAGAGGTAAAATGCCTCTGGGTTCAAACCCCAGTACCACATATAAAATAAAATAAAAAATAAAAATGGGAATGATCAAGATACAAGAGGAGCTTCAGATGATGGAGGGAAGACCCCAGCGGGGCGAGGGAGGTGGTGTGGGGAAGGTGGGGCGAGGGAGGCAGGATCAGTGAGGGATCCCTCAGGCTGACATTGTGCACGGAAGAACACCAGTGCCAATCTCAGTGTCGAGTGGGAGCCGGGGAGTCCACCAAGTGCTGTGAACTACATTATGATGTGAAACTAGAATGCACCATGAAAGTATAAATAAATAAATAATAAAGTAAAATGGTAAATTTTGTGTTATACCATAAAATATTTTCAATTTTTTAAAGAAAACAAACCAAAAAAAAATTTTTTAATCATTAGCATTTTGGTGCACTTAGTTCAAATTAATGTAAGCGGCCCAGTCTGTGATATAGAGAAGTAGTGAGAAATGGGCCAATTAGCAAACTCATGCTAAGAAAATTGATAAAATAGCCTTGTGACTTTGGGACTCACAGGCAATAAGAGGTCAAGATAGATGTGAAGATTAAGGGTTACCTTCAACTTCATCTGCACCGTCTCCAAGGACTTATCCTCAAGGGCCGAGTGTGGGGAGCCATTAAGTACTTCCCCATTTCCTTGGCCATTGGGGGTAACCATTAAGGTCTTCCCCTTAACTTTACTAAAAGAGTCAACAAGATTTGGAGTCATGGAGGTTTCAAAGTAATTAAGACTCTCTCAGAACAATTGATGCTATTGTTCTGTCTGCTAGATAAGATTAGGTTTGTGTTGCACCATGGTATTGTTTGACTTGCCTGTGATGTCTGTACTTTGGACTTGTCTTTCTTGCATTCCTGTGCAACGCAAAACTAGAAACTGTATAAAAGGGCCTTGAGAGAATAAACTTGGCGCTAGCAGTGACTGGCAGCCCTCCCATGCTTGAACTCTTTTTTTTTTTTTTTTTTTTTTTTTTTTTTTTTTTTTGGTGGTACTGGGGTTCTTGGAAGCCCTTCTACCTCCGGGATACACTCCCACAGGCTACACTCCCAGACCTATTTTTTTTTTAACATTTTTATGTGGAAACAGAGTCTCAAGCCAGCGAGGCTGGCTTCAAACCAGCGCGATCCTCCTGTCTCCGCCTCCCAAGCGCGGGGATTGCAAGCGTGCGCCACCACGCCCGGCATGCTTGAACTCTTTAATCCTCACTCCTCTCTGCGGAACCCGGACTTTTGCCGGCTGGCTCCGGCAGCCAAGTGGCCCCGAGTGCTTCTTTAAAGGTCAGGGGGTGAGCAAGGACTGGAAAAGCCCAAGGTTAGTCTTTGGCAACCACAAGAATTATTGGCTGTCTATGATGTGGGGAAGAAATCTGAGAAAAAGTAAGCCAGTTGCAATCAGTCTGGGATCCACCTGGACTTCAGGTGGGATGGAAGTGAGAGGTTTTGTTTTATGGGTTTTGCCAGCTGGAACCTGTCTGGAATCAGACCAAAGTGAGATTATAGACTCTGTGAAGCTCCTGTTTCATGCAAATTTTATATTAAATTTTATATTCTTCTCCTGTCACCTTTTTTTTTTTTTTTTTTTTTTTTTTTTTTTTGGTGATAGAGATACAACCCAGAACATTCTACCTCTGAGCTTTACCCCCACCCCTTTTTTAGTATTATTTTGAAACAGGGTCCTGGTAAGTTTCTGAGGCTGGCCTTGAACCTGTGATCCCCATCTCAGCCTCCCAAATGCTGAGACTCCAGGTATGCCTCTATCATGCTGTCTTAATTTACTTCTCAGGACCAGGAGGGACCTTAAGAGGGAAGTAGTAACATTTTTCCTTCCCTACAAAAGAATATTTTGAAATTCCATTACAAATAATTTGTATTAAATATTAAAATTTTTAAATATAAATATATCACAAACTTTATTTTTTTCTACCTTTTTTTTTTTTTTGGTGGTACTGGGGTTCCTGGAAACCCTTCTACCTGTGGGATACACTCCCAGACCTATTTTATACTTTTTTATTTGGAAACGGTCTCAAGCCAGTATGGCTGGCTTCGAACCTGTGTGATCCTCCTGTCTCCGCCTCCCAAGCACGGGGATTACAAGCATGTGCCACCACACATGGCACAAATTTTATTTTAAGTAATATAAATAGTAAAATAAAATTTTAATATTTAATTTTATTGACTTAAGAGACATAATTAAAAAACAAATTGAAACTAAAAAACTGACTTCTGATGAAACAAATAGATTAATCATCTACATCTATTACCTCTCCTATTTAATCCCTCCTAATATGTCAGTAAATGAGGAAAATGGTAAAAAAAAAAAACCATAAAGACAAAGAGCCTAGGAAAGGAAATATTAGTAGATGTGACAAATTTTTACAAGACAAAAATCAGGTTTTTCTGGTAGAGGGAAACATATACTACAACCGTAGAAGGGGAGAAGCAGCAAACCAGTCCAACTTGCAGAACCACAGAGAACAGGATCTGGAAGCACCTGGCGCCGCAGAGGATGGGAGATGTTTGACAGTATGAAAGCAAAGAATCCGTGGAAAGTTCATAACAAGGAGCCTTAGACCTTCACCCCAATATGCCTCTGCCTGGGCCAGAAGCCCCTGTGTCCAAGGCTGGGCTTTCATAATGTTCACACATAACCCTCAGAAATGGAGCTGGGGTGTAGCTCAGCAGAGCCCTTGCTTAGCATGCATGAGACCCAAGGTTCAATCACAAGCACCCCCCACACCCTGCCAAAAAGAAAAAAAAACATCTCAGAGGAACTTGCACACTGAGGAAGTGGACTCAGCACTGACTTTCAACACTGCAGACCACACGATGAGAAGAGGAAAATTACATTAAGTATACGGTTCTATTTGAGTTTCCTACAGCTGCTTTGGGACTGAAATCACACACGTTTCTTAGCTTATATTTCTTTTTGTTGGTGGTGGTGATGTTGTTACTGGGAATTGAACCCAGGAATGCTCTACGCTATACCCTAATCCTATTTTATATTTTTTTAATTTTGAAACTGGCTCGCTGAGTTGCTAAGACTGACCATGAACCTGCGATCCTCCTGTCTCCGCCTCTCAAATCCTGGGATTACAGGGTGTGCCACCATGCTCAGCTCTTCTCTTCTCTTTCCGACGGTGAGGCTGAGATTAAGGCTGCCGCTTTGCAGCCTCCCAGGCTCTCAGGGGAACCCGCTGCCTCACTTCCTCCAGCCTCCAGAGCTGCATGCCTGGCATCCTCTGTCCTGGCCCCTTCCTCCATCCCCAAAGCCAGCTCTGCAGCATTTGGCTTTAGTGGTCACCTTGCTTTCTTCCATGTCAAATCTCCCTCTGCTCTTTCTTAAAAGGACCCTGTGACTGTCTTTGGGGCTCACCTGGATAAAAGTCTAGGGTAATCATCCCATCTTGAGACCTTTTTGACTCAACCCAGCATCTACAAATATCTTCTTTGTCACCTAAAATAACTTTCCCAGATTCTGGAGATTAAATCCTAGATACACTTTGTTTGGGCCATATACAGCCTTTCCTGGGTTTATCTACAAATATGCCTGGGAGAATAAATACAATGACATTTTAATAAATTTCTCAAGTATATTGAACATAAGTGACCTCCACTGCCCTGGCTCTCCTTTATTCTCCTCCATCTTGGATTATAGCCAGCTGAATGGGAAAATATCCCTATCCTGGCTGCAGTAAGCCAGAAAAGAAGTTTCCAGAGTCACCGAGGCATAGCACTCTTCACAGAGCCTAGGAGTGAGGCACTGCTGGCCAGCAGTGTCCCCACTATCGTTGCTCTCACCGGCACCCTGCCTGCCCAGCTGGGGCTGTTGGCAAGTGCCAGAGTGAGCAGGCAGATGGCAGAACTCCAACGGAGAGGCTCCAGAGGGTGTCTTCTCTCAAACACCCACCCAGAGCCAGCCAAGGCCAGCACCAGAGATCAGCACACCCAGCCCCTCTCCCTTGGGGGTGGGGGATCAAGCTCCCTGTATAGGTCAAGAACCCCTTTGGGCATGGTGCCATCTGGCCCAGTTCCCTTTCATTATTAAGTGCCTTGTTTTTGTTTTTGCTATTTTTATTTGGTAAGGCATATGGCCATGTAGTTCCTGAGCCATGTAGGTCTCCAGTACTTCTCTTGGCCAAACCTTACAGACTTGGTGATGCTCTTAGTAGAGGTGAGGGGGTCTACAAGGGGAGATCTGGAAGCAAAGGAAACAGTATTTGTTGAGCGCCTACTGTACACCAGGCAGCATACCAGTTGCTTTATTTACATTATTTCATTCTGTTCTTTCAACAAACACCTCATGTCAGTGAAGAGATTCAAGCTCAGCTGGGTTCAAGCTACTTTCTCAAAATCCTAAAGTTAGTAGGAGGCAGAGTTGGGAGTCCTGTGAAGCTCCTGAGCGGCGTGTTCCAGCTCGCCTCCATGGCAGGGAAGGGAAGGGGAAAGAGCTGGCCCTTTGTTTAATTTGTTTGGAGTCCTTAATTACCAGCAGCCGATTATTCCTTCCTTACAGTCTCACACTCCCAACCAATAGGTGTATGATGAGTAAATAGCACAGTTGAGAAACTGCTCAGCAAACTAAAATCAGCTTTATTTTACTTTGTATATGCCCGATTGCCTTGTGGACCAGTAGTCTCCAGTATTTTTTGCTTATGTATCCTAGTCAGTAAAAAACAATAACAACAAAAATTGTTAACCACATACCCTAAATAAACATTTTTTGTAAATTTTTATAAATAGCAGGCACTATTAGTAGGAAAAAAGCTATAAAAAGCAAACGTTTATAATATTCTGTTTTAGCAGTTAGAAGTTCCAATATCATCTTTCCATATTTGTTTTTGTTGTTGTTTATGGTACTGGGGATTGAACCCAGGGGCATTCTACCTCCGAGCTACACCTCTGGCCCTAAAAAAAATTTTATTTTTCATTTTGAGACAGGGTCTTATTAAACTTAGTTTCTGAGAGCCTCACTACATTGCTGAAGCTGTCCTTGAATCATACCCCCAGGTACTGAGGTTACAGGTGTGCACCATCACACCTGGCTTTTACCCTTCCATTGTTGAATGGGCCAATTTGCACTCACTGCTGTCTGAACAGTCCACTTGGAGACCACTGTCCTGTGTAGCTACTGTGCTGATACAAACTTGATCTGTTTACCAAGGCTCATCTGTCTGTCAACAGCCACGAAAACCTCACCAATGATTAGAAACGCCTGTATTGACAAGTTACTACTTCTGTTGCCAATAAACTTAGGTGACTCCCAGAACCTGCCACATTGCCTATCAGAATCCCCCAGACCCTTTTATGCCCAAGTGATGCTCTGGTCCCTAAAATGTAGGACGTGTTTGCCTTGCTACTCCACCCTTGTTCTGATTGCTGTAGGAAATGTGTTCAAAATCGGGCCTGCCCTGGATAACACACTGCAGAAACTCAGGCTTTTTTTTTTTCTTGCAGTACTGGGGGTTGAACCCAGGGGCATTCTATCTCCAAGCTATACCACTAGCCCTATTTTTTATTCTTTATTTTGAAACAGAGTCTCACTAAGTTGCAGAGGGCCTCACTAAGTAGCTGAGGCTGGCCAAGAACTTGCCATCCTCCTGCCTCAGCCTCCCAAAAACTGGGATTACACACATGTGTTATCACACCAGCTAACTCAGACTTTTTTTGTGAGTAGTACTGGGGCTTGAACCAGGGGCATTCTACCTGTACACTACTTCCCCAACTGTACTTTATTTTTCATTTTGAAACAGGGTCTTACAAGCCAGGTGTGGTGGCACACTCTTGTAATCCCAGTACTTGAGAGGCTGAGACAGGAGGATCCCAGGTTCTTGAATAGCCTCGGCAACTTAGTGAGGCCAGCCACAACTTAGTGAAACCCAGTTTTAAATTAAAAAGTAAAAACGGGGTTCTGGGGATGCAGCTCAGAGGTAGAATGCCCCAGGTTCCACAGTACTGAAAAATAAAACCATGCCAAGTAAAACTAAATACTATCAATAAAAATTCCAGTACCAGGAGGCAAGAAGTGTAGTGAAAGACAGGCTCTAGCAATCATGAAGGCCTCCTAATGGTGGGTGGGGTGCAGCAATTAAAACACACTCCAGGGTTTATCTGATAACAGCGGTGTTACAGGTCATACACTTGATCATCGTAGTTATATTAGTCCTGTAATTATTTCTGTTTCATCTGTAGTATGGGTATTTTTTTCTATTTTGCTTTATTTTGTTACCATTATTCGTGGTTCAAACACAATACAAGGGGTGAGAAGGGGTGGGGGGACGGTGCTCAGTTGTAGGACACTTGTCTAGTATGAACCAGGCCCTGTGCCACCAGCACCACATACATAGGAAAACAGCAATACAACTATTCTTAAAAATCCTCCTTCAACTACTTTCTCCTCTTACTATCCCCCCATCTCCTCTTCCTCTTCCACCACTACTTCTTCTCCTTCTCCTTCTCCTTCTTCTTCTTGTGTGTGTGTGGGGGGGGGGGGTTGATTCCAGGGGCATTCTACCTCTGAGATACACCTCCAGCCCTTTTTATTTTTTATTTGGAAACAGTCTCACTAAGTTGCTGAAAGTCACACTAGTTGCTGAGGCTGACCTCAAACCTGTGATCCTCCTGTCTCAGCCTCCCAAGTACTAGGATTACAGGCATATGCTTCCATGTCCAGCAATGCAAACATTCTTCTAACATTGGATTCAGTTTAGTGTTTTAAAACTTTGAGAGAAAAGACCATAATAGCGTCGGGCGTGGTGGCCCACGCTTGTAATCCCCGCGCTTGGGAGGCAGAGACAGGAGGATCGCACTGGTTCAAAGCCAGCCTCGCTGGCTTAAGAGACCCTGTTTCCAAGTAAAAAATATAAAATAGGTCTGGGAGTGTAGCCCGGAGATAGAAGGGCTTCCAGGAACCCCAGTACCACCAAAAGAAAAAAAGACCATAATAGGTTGCCAATAGTATTCAGATCTTGCAACAACCAAGATTACAAAGACTTGAAGACACAATAACATAAGTAGTTGAGTTGATAGTAAACACACTGATGTAAAGCAGAAGATAGTGGTTAAATCAGTCTCCAAAAACATGATTTATTGCTCTTAAGGAATGTTGGTCTATTTCTAGTGTCGTGACACCCAGTGAGGAAGAGATGCAAGGGGTTTGGGCTTGAGCTAGACATTCTGGGAAGAAACAAAACCTCTCTGTGGCTTTTCTCCTGCTTCTGTTTACTGCCATGGGAGTGTGGTGTTAATTATAATGCTGGTTTCTGCTGTATTTTACTTCCTTGTTGTTTTCTGTGTGCTAATATTCTATGACCTATTTGATTAAGTTGTCTGTATGACTAAGATATTAGCTTTCCTTCAAATGTAATTATTAGCTGCTGTCTTTTGCTAGTTTTTACTGAAATATTTGTTTGGCTACATGTGCTGTCACTACCTATATAGAAATCAATCCAATTTATTTTATGTTGCTGCTTGCTTTGTGCCCGTTTTATTAATATATTTACTCTGTATAGTCTATACAGAAATTTATTCCAACTATTTTATGCCTTTTGGTGGGGCAGTGCTGGTATAGAGCCCAGGGCTACACACGTGATAAGCATGTGCTCCATCACTGAACTGCATTCCCAGACCCTATAGCTCATATTTAAGTATTAGTACTTAATAAAATACAGTCCCATTTTTTGTTTTTATAGTATCTCATGTATGATATAGGACTTACTTTACCAGTCAAATGTATTTTATTGTTCTTCTTGGTACTAATATTCAATGGTAATCAATATATTTTTTCAGAACTATGTATTTTATATTTTTCTAGGATTAGTGGGCTATTATTAGACAAAGAATATTGTATTCTGTGAACAACACCATCCCTTCCCCTGCAGTGGGAAAAATACTTAAAATAACTTTTAGTACAAGCTTAAAAACAGGTATCTATTGAGTGTTTGCTATACTGCAAGCAGTTTTTTTTTTTTTTTTTTTGCATTACTGGGTATTGAACCCAGAGGCATTCTGCCTCCCCCAGCCCTATATTTTTTATTCTTTATTTTGAAACAGGGTCTCACTGAGTTACAAAGAGCCTCACTAAGTAGCTGAGGCTGTCCTTGAACCGCGATCCTCCTGTGCACCACCACACCTGGCATATTGCAAGCAATTTTAGGTTATTTTAGTCATTATGATAATCATAAGAAAGATACAATTATTGTCTTTGTTTTGTATATATATTAGAACTAAGATTCAGTGAGAGAAAGTGATTGGCCCACTTACTTATCTCGCAGTAGGTCGGCTTTGGGGAGGACACCAGAGCCAGGCCCTATTCATGTAATAGTATCTACCCCAAGGTGACCCTCTGGCTTCTGTTGTGTATACTGCCCAAAAAAAGGATCAGGGAGAAACTGGAGGTTGCCATGTCTTGTGAGGCCAACAGTGAGAAGAAAGAGTCACAAACAGGAGTGCATTGATTTGGATCTTAGATGCCCCCAAAGGCTGTAAACTGAGGCTTGGTCACCAGCCTGTGGCACTGCTGGGAGGCGACAAGGCTTTTTGGAAGTGGGACCCAGTGGAAGGAGGTTAGTTCACTGGGGGCCCGGCCTTCTCCCCACTTCCTGGCCACCATGAGATGAGCAGCTTTGCCCCACCATGCCCTTCCCACCTCAGAACACCCATCCCATGATGTTCTACCTCCCCACAAGCCCAAGGCACCATACACTGCAACCACTGAAACGGCGAATAAAATAAACCTTTCCTCCTTTTACGGCATATTTTGTCACAATTACAGAAAGCTGACGCAGAAAGCCATCTACTTTGGCTTCATTTCCACTTTGTGTTCAGTTGTTACCCACTGGCTAAGTGAGCCCGCAAAAGTCACCACCTTCTCAGGTCTTGAGTTTCCTCAAAGTATGAAGTGAGTGGCTTAGCCAGAGAATCACTGAGGGCTTGGAGGGCTTGTCAGTTACAAATGCTAGGAGGTAACTTCCTTCCCAAGACTACAGGAGAAGGAAGGAGAGCGGGGGGGGGGGGGGGGGGGGGACTCAGCGTCCCTGAGGCCACTCAGTCCCCTCCTGACATCCTGACCGTGCCGAAACTCAGCACTTGCACCACACCAAACACCAGGTGCCGCCTCTCATTTAGTTCCCCCAAAATATTGACAAGTTGGTGGTGTTATTCCCATTCAACAAGAATGAAAACTGAGTCTCAGAAAAGATCGCTGATTTGTCTAAAACACCACAGAATTAGTCATAGAATTAGGAGAGGAGCCCAGGTTTGTTTTCTTCCAAAGCTGACACTATGAGCCACCATGCAGTTCTGCCTTCTCCAGGAGCCCTGTGTGGACACAGTGAAGAGATGAGAGATCAAACACGGCAACCAGGAACCCTCCCTTGTTGGACGGTGGCTACAATTTTGTGAATGTGAGTGTGTTCACATTCACAAAAGGTGTGACTTTTAACCTTCTCTCTAAGTGTCCCACTTCCTTCTTTTTCCTTCCTCTAAAATGGCTAAGATTAACTGCTTATGAACTTGTGTGTGTGGGGGAGGGGACACTGGGGATTAAACTCAGTGGCATTTTAACTCTGAGCTACAACCCCAGCCCTTTTCATTTTTTTCTTAGTTTTATTTTTAAAATTTATTTATTTATTTATTTATTTTTGGTGGTTCTAGGAATGGAACCCAGGGGCATTCTACCTCCGAGCTATACCTCCAGCCCTATTTTTTATTCTGTATTTGGAAACAGGGTCTCACTGAGTTGCGAGGGGCCTCACTAAGTAGCTGAGGCTGACAGCAACCCATCCTCCTGTCTCCACCTACTAAATGCTGGGATTACAAGCCTGTGCCACCACACCCAGCTTTTATTTATTTATTTATTTATTTATTTATTTATTTATTTATTTTTTGAAGCAAGGTCTTGTTAAATGGCTGGGGCTGACCTCGAACCTGCAATCTTCCTAATTTAGCCTCCCAAATCCTGGGATTACAGGTGTGCCCCACCATGCCTGGCACTTATAAGCTATTAAGCAGAAAGAATGCAGTGTAGGAGACTTGTAAGATGTGAGTTCTTCCAAGCCTTTCAAATAAAGGAAATCTAGCCCGGCATGATGGCGCACACTTGTAATTCCCATGCTTGGGAGGCGGCAACAGGAGGATCGCGCAGGTTGGAAGCCAGCCGCGCTGGCTTAAGAGACCCTGTTTCCAAATTTAAAAAATATTAAAAAATAGGTCTGGGAGTGTAGCCCAGAGGTAGAAGGGCTTCCAGGAACCCCAGTATCACACACAAAAAAAAATTAAAAATTAAAAAAAAAATAAAGGAAATCTGTAAAATATATATCTCTCTGTGTGTGTGTGTGTGTGTGTGTGTGTGTGTGTGTGTGTGTGTGTGTGTTACTGGGGATGGAACCCAGGGGCCCTCTACTTCTGGGCTGCACTTCCAGAACTATTTTATATATTTTTTGGAAACAAGGTCTCAATAAGTTGCTGAGTTGCTGAGTAGCTGAGGCTGGCTTCAAACCTGTACAATACTCCTGTCTCAGCCTCCCAAGTACTAGGATTACAAGCGTGAGCCACCACACTGGGTTTGTAAAATGTATCTTTAGAAAAGATTGAGAATATTTTCTCTGCCAATCTTATACAACTGTTATAAAACATTAATTTCATTAATCCATTAAACAATTTTGTCTAATAAGTGAAAGACATTGTTCTGGATGCTGGTGATAAAATGGTGAAGAAAATAGACAAGAACCTGGCCTCATGAGCTTATACTCTAATAGAGGGAAACAAACAGCAAAAATATAAAAAAATAAACAGGACAATTTTAGAGTAGATATGGAAACTAGGAGGAAGGGGGCTGTTTTAGGTAAAAATGAAGGACCCAGGAAGGAATCTGGAAAAGGTGACATTGAAACAGAGACCTAAATCCTGAGAACCAGCCAGCCACTTAAAGAGTGTACCAGGCACACACAGAACTGAGCGTGTTCCAGGAAGAGAAGGAAGCACAGCGCAACAGAGCGGTGGACTCAGGGCAAGAGCAGAAGTGAGGAAAGAGAGGGCAGGACAGGTTATTCAGAGCAGAGTGTGGGAGGGTTCGAAGCTAAGGATGACATAATCTGAGTAAAGGTTACGAGATCCTTATGGTCGGTATGTGAGAAGGGATTGAGGTTGAAGGGAAAAAGGCAGTGGGGGCCCAGGGAACCAGGTTGAAAGGTATTGTTGGAGTCCAGGGAAGGATCAGTGATTGATGCCTAGCCCTGGGTAGACTGGAAAGTGGAGAAAAGTAGAGAGAAACCAACAGGATTTGTTGATGAATGGCAGCAGGGAGGTGGTGCATAACGGACAGAGAGAAACCAAGGACTTCAAATGGTAAAGGACTGCTCAACTGTAAGGCATTGTGCTGAGCTAAGCAGTCCTTAGATAAGGCTTTCTGGAAGGATGGCAGAAGCTTCCAGCTGGGAAAGAGGTCAACATACAAAAAGGCTGAAGATCAGGAATTCCAAATGCAAACCCCTCCCACACCATAGCTTGCTGACAGCTCACCCTCCTCTACGAATTTTTATTTCACAGGTTTGAAATGAAGAACCTGCAGTCACACAAAGTGAAGGGTCATATGTTTTCTCTCTTGGGTGAAAGCTAAAGAGTAATTGGGGTATAAGCGGGACTTTAGACCATAGAGGAGGAGCTCCAGTGGAGCCAGGAAGGGGAGAAGGAAGGAAGGATGGATGAAGGAATTACTTCCATGGACATTATGAACATATGTGAGAACACCAAAGTCAGCGCAATGCCCTGTATGGGGAAGGGGCGTGAGAAGAAAGCCCGGGGAAAGCTGGCCAAGCGCTGTGTGCATGCGCGTCACCATCACTGTGAACTACATTACAATGTAGACTACACTGCACCAGTGAACACAAAAAAAAAGAAATGAGGGGTCTGACCAACTGCCAGGCCATTTATTGGACCTTATTTTGAAGGTAGACCCAAATAATTTTATTCATTCATTCTCCACAGACTCCAGGGCTGTTTCTAGGTATTTATATTGTCCTTCGTATTTGAAAATGATACTAAAATTAATGTTTAATCTGTTCAACTTAATTGAATTGGTTTTTTCAAATAACATGGTTCATCAAGTTAAAAGCTATGAAATCCAGTGCTGTGAGAGCTTCTCTAGTACTGTATCTATGACTCCATGTTTTCAACAGGGTGATGTTACCATGTTCAGGACCCTTCTTCCTGTGGTTGCACTTTCCCTGCAGTTTGTGCAGGACAGTTAGCATCCCCACTAAATCACCCCTTCTTTTTAAATTGTTTTTATTTTTTGTGGTACTGGGGATCAAACTCAGGGGCATTCTACCTCCAAGCTATACTCCCAGCCCTATTTTTTATTATTTATTTGTGTATGTTGGGGGGGTACTGGGTGGAACCCAGGGGCTTTTCTACCTCTGGGCTGTACTCAGAGACCTAATTATATTTTATTTGGAAACAAGGTTCTCACTAAGAGTGAGGCTGAAAGCCTCACTAAGCGGCTGAGGCTGGCTTCGAACCTGTGCGATCCTCCTGTCTCAGCCTCCCAAGCACTGAGATTACAAGCGTGTACCACCACACCTGGCTCTTATTATTTATTTTAAACAAGGTCTCACTAAGTTGCAGAGGGCTTCACTAAGTAGCTGAGGCTAGCCAAGAACCTGTGACCCTCCTGTCTTAGACTCCCAAGTGCTGGGATTAAGCGTGCACCACCACACCCAACTTTAAGTCAGCCCTTCTAAATGTAAGAAGCTTCCTGATTATTAAAATAACCAAAACTATCCCACAAATCTCCAAGTACCCCTTAGAGAGTACTGACCCATCCCAACAAAGACCCATAAATTGCTCCTGTATTAGTACTTCATAACTTGAGATAATCTCATCTATGATGGTCATATGATCTAATTCAACTATATCGTCACTAATCCATGATAGTTGAAATGGTTCCAACAATTTATTTTGCAATAATTATGTTTTTCCACACTATTTCACCGTTACAAGCATCAGCATAGACATTTTGGAGTTCCCTTGGACTCATACTTCTTTGAAGTGATTGTTTTCAAGTAAGAAAGTCTTATTAAGGGAGTCCCAACCTGCCTCACTCACCAGCCCATCCAGTCCTGCTACTACCCTTTTATTTCCTTTTATAGATCCCAAAAGGAGTGTGTCCAGGAGCATAGAGGATGCCAGGAAGGAATGAGTTAGAGGGAGTTGCCTGCCACTGAGAGATTGAAAAAGGAGGATGTGGGTGAGGCCACCCCCTCCCATCACACCTTTGGCAGTAGCTACCTTTCCAGGACAAAGGACATTCATTTCCTGGAAGAGTCATTCCACAGATTATCGAAGGCAGCAAACTTTCTCAGACTAAGCCACAGGATGGGCTCCTTTATGGCAGGTTTCACTGGTTCTTTTGCCTTTTGAATAGTTTGATCTGATCTTATGAGAATCAAGGCTGGGCTTCCTCCTGGCTCTACCTCTGATTCATAACAAGTTTTTCTTCTTGTTGGGATGAATTTATTATGCACAGAGTAAACCACAGCTGTCAAACTTGATAACTGGCTTTTCTGGAATCCTCCCAGAGAAAGGAGTACTTATTTTACAGCACAAGGTTATGAAACGTATGTCGCCGTCAACTGTGTCTGTAATTTTCCTCTATACATGTAATGACAAGTTGTGCTATTTGTAATGTCATGATGGGATTGCATTATCTGCCTCTCGCTCGTTGTGACAAGAAAAACTGCCCTATTTTTTGTTGAAAGTTACAAAGCTAAAGCATGCAGCCGGCTGTATTCCTTCAAATTTTTTCCCCCTATCTCAAATATCAGTTTACAGTAACATTATCTTCTGCGAAGTCTCATGGGGAGAAAAGTGACTTGGACATCCTCACTGTAATTTGATTCACAGAGATCGTTGAGTACAGCGGACACCTCATGTTACTGTCTTATCTATGTAGAAAACACATTAGAGATACCTGGTCTCCTCTCCGTTCTCCCTCTGAGAATCTCCCTTTCCACTGTCTTTCCTTCTCTACCAATTGCAGACACAGAATGTTTTGCCACCTTTGCCATCTGCTCCCTCTACCTTGTTGGTCTTGCCCCTTCCTTACTCTGTTGAATCCCCTCCCCTCCTAGCACCCTCATTCTTCGGATCCACTGGCCCTTCTCTTCTATCTACTTTCTGAAACAAGCCTCCTCTGTCCTAGAAATAAAACAAAAAAAAAACAAAAACCTAGGCTGAGTTGCTCAGCAGACACTAACCTGCTCCTCTCCTCTCTTTTCATTGCCAAACTCTGGTGTCCACCCACTGCTTCCACTTTTATATCGCACGTTCACTTTAGGTGGAATCTAGATCCACCTTCTGAGTTCCAATGGCTCCATGATTGCAGTGATGCCCACTGGATCTCTCTGGCATCTCTGCTCTTATCTGGAAGGTTCTGTGTCTTTGAAGTCCAGATTGAGTTTTCTAGTCAACCGTCCCATCTCTGCTTCATTCTCTCTTCATCCCTTTCTTCTCTATAACCACGTCCCCCCAGAATCTCCTACACTTGGGTCTTCAACAGCTCAACTGTAGCCTTGCAGGGTACTTTCAAGCAGCTATAACCACCCAAGTGGTATCTTCCTGGCTCGCAGATTGTGCTTCCTGAACTGCAGTGGGTGGAGACTAGAAGTCTGGCCCAGAAAGGCCTGATTCATTCCTAGCCCTTTAACTATTGTCTTCTCAAGAGCTCTACTGCTTATGTTTCTTTTGCTTCATTAAAAAAAAAAAAAAAATGAAGCTGGGCGTGGTGGCGCATGCTTGTAATCCCCGCACTTGGGAGGAGGCAGAGACAGGAGGATCACGCTGGTTCAGAGCCAGCCTCACTGGCTTAAGAGTCCCTGTTTCCAAATAAAAATATTAAAAAAATATATAGCTGGACATAGAAGGGCTTCCAGGAACCCCAGTACCACAAAAAAAAAAAAAAAATGAAGCTTTGCAGGTTTTTTCTGACATTTTGTGACAGCTGATAACAAGGAAAGAATCTTGAGTGCTTTGGAAGGAAGCGTAACTCTACGTGAAATTAAAGTTATAAGCTAGGTCTCATAGTTCATACCTATAATCCCAGTACTTGGAGGCTAAGACAGGAAGATCAAATATTTGAGGCCAGTCTCAACAACTTCTTGAGGCTCTCTACAACATAGAGTGACCCTGTTTCATAATAAAAATTACATAGGACTGAGGGTATTGCTCAGAAGTATCACGTCTCTGAGTTTAATCTCTGGTATAAAAAAAATAAAGTTATAAAGTGGTTGCCAAGAAAGAAAATAAAACAGAAAAGGAGCTCCACAATTGACACAATCATATTCTAAGCAAAAAAAAAAAGGCTCCCAGAACCATATTGGATTGAGTCTAGCATCCATGATTAATTCAGGGGTGATCTACCTCTGAGCTGCATCCCCAGCCCTTTTGATTCTTTTAGACTGGCCTCTAACCTGCAATTCTCCTGTCTCAGCCTTACAAGTACTGGGATTCCAGGCTTGTACCACTGTGCCCAGCCATGTTCTCTAAATTCTTCAGGACAGAGCATCTCCCTTTATCCAGGGGAACATTCCAGATCAGCAGCCACAGGTGTCTGCCTGTCCATATCTAGCTAACCACCTAACCCAGTTCCAGGAGTCCTTCCCAGTTCAGAGAAGTAAGAGCCCAAAAAACCTGGCCCTAAGTAAAGCCTAATTCTTGTAGGAGCAAAAGAGTAATTCTGAGTTAAAATACTGTATTCTAAATGACCAATTGTAAAATTCAAATGTCTGTTTACTAAGTGATGTTCCCCAAACAGTAAATGCTGTTATATGCCAGCTGTCAGCAGCTGACACCAGCCACCCACCCCTGATCAACCAAGGGCGAGATTCTTTCCCCTTCTCTTTAACGGAACTGAGAAAAGCTGCAGTGTTTCCAAGGTAAATTTTAACGAGTGAAACTCAGAGGTGGGCTTTATTTTTAGTGGTCCTCTGTTAGAGCTGAAACTCAGCTTGCAGGTGCCATTCTTCTTCTTCAGAACAGTGCTTCTTCCATGACAGACGTAGACCTCAAAGAACCACACAGAGGCCTGGCCCACAATAATCTGAAGCTTTTGAAAAATGTTGACCTCTAGCCAGGCATGGTGGTGCATGTATGCTGGAGGCTGAGATAGGATGACCGCAGGTTCCCGGTCAGCTTTGGGTACTCAATGAGGTCCTACACAACTTAGTGAGACCCTGTTTCAAAATATAGAATAAAATTAGTGCTTGAGGTATAGTTCAGAGGTAGAATGCTCCTGGGTTCAATACCCAGTACCACACACACACAAAAAAAAGCTGACCTCTACCCTTGATCCTTGAACACTCTTTTGAATGGTATTAAGGACTAAAATGAAAAAAAGCAGGAAGAAATAGTTTATCTGGAGTCAATAGGTTTCCTCAGGTTAATTTCTATCAAGCTGAAGCATAAGGAGAAGGGGAGATAATAAATGTAGGATACTAGTCGAGTCAAAAGTCCTCCAAATTCTTATAAAAGTAGAATAACATTTAACATTGATTGAATTTCACTATATGTCAACCATCATTATAAGTCCTTTACTTGCATTTACCACAACCTGGATAAATTTATTATAAAGATAAATACATATTAGCTATCATTGACTCACCTGGTAGGGTTGTGAGGATTAGGAATTAGCTACCATTGAATTATAAATATTCCTTGGGGCTGGTAAAGCAGTTGCCTAGCATATGTGTGGACCTGGATTTAATCCCCAGAATCTCTAAATAAATAAACAAATAAGTAAATAAATAAATAAATAAATAAATAAATAAAAGCCAGGCATGGTGGCTCACACTTGTAATTCCATAACTTGAGAGTCAGAGAGAGGAGGATCACAGGTTCACGGCCACTCTCAGCAACTTAGTGAGGTCTTCGGCAACTTAATGAGGCCTTGTTTCAAAATAAAAAATTAAATAGGGCTGGGGAGTAGCTCTGAGGTAGAATGCCCCTGGGTTCCATCCCCAGAACCACAAATAAATAAATATGCTTAAAGGAACCTATAACCTTGGATACCAAGTAACTCTACACTGGATGGGTAGGAATACAAATAATAATAATTGTCTTCAGTTAGTTGTAGGGGAGAATGGATTTTTTTTTTGTATGGCCCTGAGGGGTGATAAAAATAAGAAGCTGATAAAAAGAAAGAAAGGAATGGACAGAGAGAGAAGGGAAGAAAAGGAGAAAAAGAGGAAGTTAAGGGCTACCTTGTAAAGTGATGGGATCTCTGGTGTGTGGACTGTTCTAGAAGGCACAGGACAGACAGGGATGGTTATAAAGGGAACTCAGTATCAAGTAAGCTTACAGAGAGAAAGATCTGACCACTAGCTTAATGTCAAGTCCCATCTCACTCAGATCTACGCAGATGGCTTGAGGTAAGAAAGTAAACAAACTGGGAACTTTTCATGAGCCTCTAGCTTCACGGGACAAACAGCTATCCATCAACTGAAGTTCTGATCAATGAAAAAGAAGAAATTCCTGTATATACCAGTGAGTAAATTCCACACCATTTATTTGTAAAAGCTCTTTTGAATTGACAATAAAATAAACTTTCCCCTATTAGCCCAACATTGCTGAAGCCAGTAACTCAATTATCAATCACACATTCATATTCTCTCTCTCTCCTCTCCTCTCCCTCTCCCCTCCCCCTCCCCCCCTCTCTCTTTCTCTTCATTCTGTTGCCAAAGGACAGTGGATAATATTTGTAAAGCTGCTGGAAGTTCAGTAAATTAATGGTAATGAAATTCTTAGAAAATGCTGGGGTTTTTTTTCTACATAGTAAAGAATTGCCCCTCTTAACATAGGGAATTCAGTGCCTACAAATATTTAAAAAATAAAACATTGGACAAATGTGATACTATTTTCACACAGCTCCTGATTCAACACAGCCCTTACAAAGTAAGGTTCATTATAGAGCTTGTTTTTTTTGTTTGTTTTTATTTTTACTTATTTATTTATTTATTTATTTATTTTGGTGGTACTAGGGATGGAACCCAGGGACCTTCTACCTCTGGGCTACACTCCCAGACCTAATATATATATGTGTATATATTATATATGTATATATTATATATATACATATATTTTTTAAATTTGGAAACAGGGTCTCATAAGTTGCTGAGAGCCTCACTAAGGAGCTGAGGCTGGCTTTGAACCTGTGCGATCCTCCTGTCTCACCCTCCCAAGCATGGAGATTACAAGCATGCGCCACCACGCCCGGCTATAGAGCTTGTTTTTTAAAAAAATAGCTTAAGCTGGTTGTGGTGGCACACACTTGTAATGCCAATACTTGAGAGACTGAGACAGGAAAATCACAAGTTTGAGAACAACTTCAGCAAGTAGTGTTGGGGTCTAGCCCTAGCAAGAGTTGAGGTTTGTGTGTTGGTGAGAAGAGAGCCAAGGTCGAATGAAAAAAGAGCTGTCGCACGAGATCAGGTTTAAACTTCTCCATTTTATTTAGGATTTGTTATAATTTTTATACTTCTTTTGGCAGAAAAGCAAGGGCATAGCCATGCAAGCAGGAACTCCAAGGAAGGGAAAAGTTTTATTTTTTATAGAGTTCAGGACAAGGGTGCTAGACATTTAAATAATCATAGTATGCTTTATCTCACTTTATAAGGCTGACTTAAACTTAATCTTATACATTGGCCCAAACTAAGGTCAGTTTGAACTTAATGTTTGGCCCAAACTTTATCCTTGGGAAAAAATCTCTGTTGCCTGAGTCTCTTATAACCCGCTGCCCATCAGTTTTGGTTATAATGCTTATACATAAAATTCCAATTATACATATTAATCCAAATAATCCTAAAATAATTTTTTTGAAGAAAGGAATGCTAGACATACTTCATGGGGGATCTATGCCGTTGCGGATCCCCTGATCGAGCTTTCTCAAGATCTGCATGAGATGCTGTAGCAAAGTAGTAAGACTCTCATCAATCTAGTGAGACCCTGTTTCAAAATAAAAATAGGCCTAGAGATGTAGCTTGGAGGTAGAGAGCCTCTGGTTCAATCCTTAGTACCACAAATAAAAATAAATAAACAAATAAATAGCTTAGAGCTTAGAAACAAAATCTATGTAATTTGATAAGGTATATTTCTACATAAAATACTTTATAAAAATGTTATCCAAGCTCCTTGTAATATAGTATATAGAAATACATTTATGACTTTAACTTCATTTAAACTCAACCCAGGGCAGCTTTAGTGAGGCATTTTGTAGAATATACCAAAAGAGATCATAGTGCATAGTAGTAAATGAGCTGCTGCTAAAACCAGACTGTCTAGTTTAAATCGTGGCTCCACCAGTCACAAGATGTTAACCAGAGGCAATGTGTGCTTCACCTCCAATAAGGAAAGGATGGGTATCCACCTCAAAGGAAGGCTGCAAGTTAATAGGAGGAACGCACAGGCATGAAATATTTGGTATGTGGATATTAGGCTGCATTATTATTAGAATTAATAATAATGAAGGAAGAAAATACGCCATGTTTCAGATGACTGATGCTAAGTTAAATATGGTTTCGGCAATGAGCATGACTCTAAATAGGAAATTTAAAATGCCCCCACAAGCTTCAGCAAGAGAGGAAATGCGCACAGAAAACAGAAGACAGATTGTCCAAATTAGATCCAAAGAGAGATGTGCACAGAAGTAAAAGCCCCAGGTTGCCAGATACAGCAGGTCCCAGGGTCCTCCTCGGTTAACGTAAGGAGGAAGTATTTGTATAGAATTTAAAGAACACTTTCCAAGCCAACATTAACAAAGGCCAATAACCTAATTTAAGTGGGCCTGGTTATAACAAATTGATATCCCAGTGTGAGTCGATGTCAACATGGAACACACATGGAAAAGGACCAGAAGGAGCCAGGGGAGGAATACAGATGAGACCTAAACCCAGGCTACCAGATCCCTGCAGCTACAGAAAGCAGTGGACATTTACTTTGGAACTGAGGGTTGAACCCTGGGATATTTTACCTCCAAGCTATATTCCCAGCCCTATTTTTCATTTTTTATTTTAAAACAGGGTCTCACTAAGTTATGGAGGGCCTCACTAAATAGCTGAGGCTGCCTGCAAACCTGAGATCCTCCTGTCTCAGCCTCCCAAGTACTGGGATTACAAGCCTGTGCTATCACACCCAGCTTCATAAGTTCTTTTATTGTCTTTATAAAATCCCATGTTAAAAAAAAAACTTATTTAAGGGATTGGTAAAAATCTGTATCAGGATAGTTTTTTTTAGATTAGGATTTACCCAACTCTCCCATTTCTCACTTCCTCCAGCCTCAAGCAAGAAGGAAAGCCCTTTGTAATTCTTGTCTCAGGAATTTTTTAAGCTAAAACCACACATATGAAATCAGAGGCTCTTCTAGTTTTCTGTAAAAACCAAATCCATAGAAGTTATACCTATGGGTGTCTGGAGGCAGAGCAAGACAGAAGAGAGTAGTTTTAGACAGAAGAGAACAGGACAGGAGAGAGGAGAGAGAAAGAGGATTCTGGAGCCTGGAAGGGGCAGAAGTCAGTGGGTTCTGAGGGCAGAGACCTGCGCATAGCTTGAAGATCATGCCCAGAGGAGAAGGCAGGGTCGCAGAGGGAGGCCTGCTGGTGCTCCTAGGAGGGAAGACAGGCCCCAGGCACAGAGGCTGCCGGGCGCCACCATGAATCTCCTGCCCTGAGAATGGTCCAGAAGCAGCTAAGCCCTCACACCGTGCTGATGAGATGAGGGGCATGTCAGCACGCACCAGCGTGGGCCACTGCCATTAACCAGAATGGCTGGTTTTCCCAGAATCTTAGCCTCGTTCTGTGGCCAGACCAATCATGACCATGTGAGTACAGGCTCTACTTGCACTACGTGATGGGAAGAAATAAAAACACAATATTCACTGCAAAGTTTCCTCTGTGAACTGCAGTTCATTGCCACGGCAGACAGAGATCTGGAATGGATAGATATTGCCCTTTTTAACAGGCACAGTGTTGGTGTCCAGAGAGATAAAATCAGATAGCTCACCTCCTACAGAGTGGAAATTAACTTTAGCCAGGCTTGGTAGCTAATGCTTGTAATCCCAGTACTTAGGAGGCTGAGACAGGAGGATCACAGGTTCTCTGCCAGCCTCAGTCACTTAGTGAGGCCCTCCACATCTTAGTGAGACTGTTTCAAAATAAAGAATTTAAAATAGGGCTAGGGCTGGGCATGGTGACACACACTTGTAATCCCTGCGCTTGGGAGGCTGAGACAGGAGGATCGCACAGGTTCGAAGCCCTCCTCAGCTACTGAGTGAGGCTCTCAGCAACTTAGTGAGACCCTATTTCCAAATAAAATATAAAACAGGTCTGGGAGTATAGCCCAGAGGTAGAAAAGCCCCTGAGTTACACCCCCAGTACCACACACACACACAATAAGAACAGTATAGAGAGCATATGTATATTGATATGGGCCAGTTATCAGATTTTATTTTAACCCATATGGAATCACTGGTGTAATAACTAAAATTCATATTAAGACAAATATTTCAGTAAATTTATATTTACTTTTGCGCTGGGAATTGAATCCAGGGCCTCCAGCACGCCAAGCATGCTTTCTACCATTGAGCTGAGCCCCCGCCCCTCCATTAATGTTTAAGGGCTCTATCACTTTTAATTCATTATTTTACTAATGGGGTTCTCAAGCCTGTTTTTGTGCATTTCTAACTTCAAAAGTCATAGTTAGGGAGTTTATTTTTAACTTTAAAAATTTAAGACATTGAGTTTAATGCAAAAGAAAAAACATAAAATACTGTATTTTAATCTAGAATGAGCCAGGTGTGGTGGCACATGCTTCTAATCTCAGCGCTTGGGAGGCTGAGACAGAAGGATCGCACAGATTCAAAGCCAGCCTCAGCTACTTAGTGAGACCCTGTTTCCAAATAAAATATAAAATAGGTCTGGGAGTATAGCCCAGAGGTAGAAAAGCCCCTGGGTTCCACCCCCAGTACCACCAAAATAAATAAATAATAAAACTAAAATATCTAGAATGAAATTCATTAGTACAGATTCCTTGATCAAAGCAGAAGCATTAACAAAATGTAGCCTGTTAATTGTAAGTAAACTAAAATTATGACCTGAAATTAAATTTTATTTCCCAAACCAGCCATAGTGGCACATGCTTATAATCCCAGTACTTGGGAGTCTGAGACAGGAGGATTACATGTTCAAAGCCAGCCTCAGCAACTTAGCAAGGTCCTGCTTCAAAATAATAAATAAAACAAGACTGGGGTTATAGCTCAGAGATAGAATGCCTCTAGATTCAATCCCAGTACCACAAAAAGAAAAGAAAAAGAACATGAAAATGGTCAGAAGACAAAGATTAATATGGAGGAAAATAAACTAATATTTATACTATATACATTGAGGCATATACAAAAATATGTCATTTTGTTTATTTGTCTTTTCATTTTATCCTCAAACCAACTCTGAGAAGTAGGTTTTATTTCCATGCTACACAGCAAGAAGTTGAGAATCAGGTAATCCAGCTTCTAAGAGACCATTGTAATTCTCAGACTTACACTGGATGTACACCTGGAAGAAGTCCTGACAGCCAGATCAACAACAGACAGGGACAATGATGGCATTGGGCAGGAGAGAACGATGGCATGGAGGTGGACATCGGGGACCCAGAGATTTGGGAGTGCGGATGAGAATGCGTGGCAGTGAGCCCCTCCCCCCATCCAGAATAGTGGCTGCTCAAGGGTCAACCCTTTACCTTTTGTATCGAATCGGCACTGACAAAGCACTCATGTGACTGTGGCTGTCCATCGATCTGATTCAACTTCACCTTATAAAGCGTTTCTATGGTTACAAAGATCAGAAAAAAATGCAGAGGTCCAGAGGAGCGCAGTAGAGAACCACCATTCTGAAGGGACTTTTCCATCCAGAGCATAGCAATGAGTTCACATCTAATCTAAGCTTATCAGTGAACTAGCAAATGAGAGCTGGAGCCACAGGTGTGTGTGCAGGAGTATGAGGCCAGAGGTGACAGCAATAAGGAAACTTAAACACACTGCCAGAAATGTCTTCCTGAAGGTACCCAGCGTTGCAGTGGTTAGGTTCCTTGCACTGCAGCCTGCATTTAGAGTAGACACACAAATAAATATAACTCTTTGAAACAAACTATAACCTTAATTTCATTTTCTGGATGATATAACTATCTTAAGGTACTATTCCAAAGTATGCCAATTTGTACCCAAATTAGTAAATTTCTCCAAAAGTTGTCATTAAAAAATCTGTAATTGTTAAATTCCAAGATTTCATTTTTTTTTTCTTGTGGTACTGAGGATTGAACCCAGAGGCATTGTACTTCTGAGCCATGCCCCCAGGTCTTATTTATTTTTTATTTTGAAAAAAGTTCTCACTAAGTTGCTGAAGGTCTTACTAAGTTGCTGAGGATAGCCTCGTACCTTCAATCCTCCTCTCTCAGCCTCTTAAGTACTAGGATTACAGGCATGCACCACCAAGTCTGGCCTGAGTCAGTGGTTGTTGGTTATCTGGCTAACCCCAGCTAGTACTGTGCTCCAAATGTGAACTCCATTACAGCTAGCTGGAACCTTGACCCTTGCCCATCCCAAGTTAATTTCTGCCAGTGTCCTCTGGAGATGACTCTAATTTCTCAGCTAAAGTCCTCATGATGAGAAGCAAGCCCTGATGGCAAGTGAGCATCCAGGACCTGCTATTTCTATCTAAGCATCACTGAAACTGACCAAGCTCATAAACCAAGTTCATAGCTGGTCCTTGGTGACTCTTCCTGTCTCCTTCCTGCATCTCTGTGAAACTGGTGCCCACCTCTGAACCTTAGCAGCTGTCTGGAGTCCTCACTGTCTCCAGCTACTGCTGGGCTCATGTCCAAGGCTAGATTATGGTACATCTTACCTCATCACCAACATGTCTCTTTGGTTTACAGTGTAGTCCACAGCCCCTTCATATCAGATCCCCTCTGGCCACTGACCCCTGCATGAAACAAACTGAACTTTGTTGCAGCCACTACCCCAATCCCAACTAGACAGCAGCAAACTTACATCTTCCCAACAGAAGACGTTGCATGTTTATCTCCATTGTATATTCCTGGCCATTAAGTCACAGATCTGTCATGGCTCAAAATCTCTCTTCCTTTCCTAGTGTTGCCATCCAGAATGCCATTCTGTGAGGGAAGGGGCAGCAAGGGCCAAAATCCTTCTATGATAATGAAGGTTACCTAACCCCTCTTGATTTAAGATATATATATATATATATATATATATATATATATATATATATATATATGTTTACACAAAAAAACAGGTCAGTTTTAAACCATAAAACTATGCCTGAAATCTGACCAATACTTTCCACTTTATAAATAGATATGAAAAAAATATTTTGGCACTGGTGATTGAACCCATAGGCATTCTACCTTTGAGATACACCCCCAATCCAATTATATTTTTATTTTGAGACAGGGTCTGACTAAGTTGCTGATACTGGCCTTGAACCTGTGATCCTTCTATCTCAGCCTCTCGAGCATTGGGATTACAGGTGTACACCCCCATGCCTGGTTGTGAAAAATGTATGTTTAATGTAAAGTAATGAGATCAGCAAAGTTGATAGGAGATGCAAATTGGCAAGGAGTTCAGTTTACCAGAATGGTATAAATTTTTGCATGCATTGAAATGATTTAATTTGTTTGGGTTTGGTGGGGGATACCTGTAATCCCAGTACTTGGGAGGCTAAAGTAAGAGGATCACAGGTTTGCAAGCCTCATCATCTTAGCATGATTCCCAGCAAATTATCAAGACCTTATTTCAAAATTTAAAAGATTTAAAAAGGGCTGGGGCTATTGCTCAGAGGTAGAACACCACTGGGTTCAATACACAGCACTGAAAAAAAAAACTTATTGATTGAGCAAATAGGCATAAAGGGGCTGTTTATTTAACGTCAAACTAATCTCATTAATGTCAATGAGGATTGAGCTCTGAAACATGGCTTCCCAGGGATGGTTCACAATGAAACTAATCCAGGGGAGGTAAAAAGTAGGAGAGCTTGTTATTTTATTTTATTTTATTTTTATTTTTTATTATTATTATTATTTTTTTTTTTTGGTGGTACTGGGGGTGGAACCCAGGGCTATACTCCCAGACCTATTTTTATACTCTATTTGGAAACAGGGTCTCACTAGTTGCCGAGAGCCTCACTAAGTAGCTGAGGCTGGCTTCGAACCTGTGTGATCCTTCTGTCTCAGCCTCCCAAGTGCTGGGATTACAAGCGTGCGCCACCACGCCCAGCTAGAGAGCTTGTTATTTTAAATAGTCTCAGCAGTGCGTGGTGGCACATGCTTGTAATCCTAGTACTTGGGAGGCTGAAACCTGGGAGGATCCAGGTTCAGGGCCAGCTTCAGCTACTTAGTGAGGCCCTCTGCAACCTAGTGAGACCCTGTTTCAAAATAAAGAATATAAAATCAGGCTGAGGGTGAAGCTAGGAGGTAGAATGCCCCTGGATTCAATCCCCAGCACCACACAACACACACACACACACACACACACACACACACACACACACACACAGTTTCAAAATCC
Source organism: Muscardinus avellanarius (assembly GCF_963383645.1). Lineage (NCBI taxonomy): Eukaryota > Metazoa > Chordata > Mammalia > Rodentia > Gliridae > Muscardinus > Muscardinus avellanarius. The sequence goes on along the minus strand of NC_137790.1, from coordinate 90,889,715 downwards.
TTAACTGCATTTGAAAACCAGTAGAAACATGAGCCATTCTTCATCTTTAGGTCTGCACTGTAGGTCACAGACTGACATTGATCTGGGGTTTACAAGAGAAAAAGGAATGTGACCATATTTGAGTAATAAAAAATTTCATTCAGTCAAATGCTGCTCTGAACCCATTCTTCCAGGACAGAAAGATTAAGAAATGAAATTGTTTAGGAAGAGATGAAGATCTTCCTCAGTAATACAGTAGACGCTCTGGAACCAGGTAGAGAAGCCAAGAAATAAGAAAATAAGAATTCCTTTAAGGTCAATACAGTGTGGAGCCTGCAGAGAGTAGATGTCTGCAAAGGCAGCCAGTCTGTGATAACCTACACAAATCCAGTTGTTATATTAAACCAATTATTTATGGATGTCTTCCTGTCTTAGCTGTAAACACTACTTCTTTGAACCCCTTGCACCTGGAACATACCTCCAATACAGCAGTTGTCATATTGTATTATAATGGTTTAACTTAAGACTCCCAACTAAGCAAATCAGGTCAGAGACTATTTATAGTGCCTACCGTGAGGCCTGCCAAGATGTACTGAATTGAAAAATATATTTATTCCATAAAGTAATAGTATAAGGCCAATACAAAGTCTACATTTCTACTAATAAATAATATGGAAGAAAAACAATGATATCGGATGGGCATGGTGGTGCACTGTAATCCCAGTACTTGGGAGGCTGAGATAGTAGGATCCCAGTTCTGAGGACAGCCTCAACAATTTAGTGAGACCCTCAGTAACTTAGTGAGACCTGTTTCAAAATAAAAAGTGAAATAAGGCCCAGGGTAGAGTTGTAACTCAGAGGTAGAACCCCACTGGGTTCAATCCCCAGCTTAACAACAGTAAAAAAAAGTGTTAGCCAAACTAAAACCTGTTTCCTCTATGACGAAATCAAATATAGCGATGTTCATGAGTTTTAAACACATGTCTTTCAGGAGTATGACTCATGAGAAGAACAAACCTTTCATATTAAATTTCTGTGTTGGTGAATATAGTAGTAATTTAAATACTGCGTCTTCCTAGCTGTGCTTCTTGAAACATTTTTATATTACCTGGGTATCTCCAGAGACACATAACCAACTATTTCCTGTCAAAAGAATTTTATTATGAGGATTGGCTGACATGATTGTGGAGACTGGTAAATTGAAATCTGTAGGGTAAGCCAGCAGACAGGAAGAGAAATGATGGTACAAAATTCAAAAGCAGCCTGCTTACTGGGGGAGGGGATATCAGTCTTTTTGTTTTGGTTTGGCCTTCAACTGCTTAGACAAGACCAACTTTTATTTTGTGTGTGTGTGGTACTGGGGATGGAACTCAGGGGCATTCTACCTCTTAGCTGCACCCCCAGCCCTATTTTTTTTATTCTTTTTATTTTTGAAACAGAGTCTCACTGAGTTGCAAAGGGCCTCACTAAGTAGTAGCTGAGGCTGTCTGCGAACTGTGAGCCTCCTGTCTCAGCTGAGATTACAAGCATACACCACCACACCCAACAAGACCTATTTATTTTATGGGGAACAATTTGCTTTATTCTACCAATTTTAATGTCAATCTTATCCAAAAACACCCTTGAGGAGAAGCCCAGAATAATGTTTAACCACCTGACACAAAATTAACCATCACAACATTCACATGGCGATGTCTGCTGTATATTGCTCTGCCCAGCAAAAGTTTGGAGGAAATTGTGATTGAATAAAATATTGCTAGTTTTCCTGGGTGTGGTGGTGCATGTCTGTAATTTCAGTACTTGGGAGGCTGAAACAGGAGGATTGCAGGTTCAAAGACAGCCTCAGCAACATAGCCAGACCATGTTTCCAATTAATAATAATAATAATAATAACAATAATAATAATAATAAGCATTATCATAATCATCATCATGGTTTGGGGGTAAAGCTCAGAGGTAGAATGTCCTTGGGTTCAATCCCCAGTACTGTACCACAAAATAAAATAAACTACTAGTTTTGTGTAATTGTGCCTAGCACAGACTTTGCTTCAGAAAGACCTGGTTTCCAACCTCTGCTATGCCAGTCTAAAGTTTGTACACTTCAGCTTCCTTGCTTGTACTGTAGGAATAATAATAGTACTAGCCACTCAGGGAGTTGTAAGGATTAAATGCATATGAAGTGCTTAACTCAGGGCATGCAGTAAGACATCAGTAAAGGTTAATTGTTGTAGCTATTCCCACATAATTTTGTCCTGTAGTTAGACAGTCGATTGATTCCTCAAAACAGAGCATCTTCTTCAATCACACTTCTTGATTAATACATTAAATTCATTTATCTAGGGTCCAGAGGGCTAGGTGACCTCAGATTTTATGATTTTTCATATATGATAAGAATGCCAGGATCAGAGGTACACTTTAATAGCAGGATTATGCCTGTGTGTGTATCTTTTAAAGAAACAAATATGGGAACTAGTTCATATGCTATTGAAGTGTTAGGGGAAGCTAGACAAAATCCCTGAAGCAGAAATAAGCTCTGGTGACAAAAGATGAGGAGTCCTTCAAAGTAATAAATGAATTTTCAAATGAGAAAGTCTGAAATACATATGGGTAACATTCCATAGGCTTTAAGTTGCAAAATAAAATTGATGTGAGCTTTTATTCTTTCTTTTTTTGCAGTGCTGGGGATCAAGCCCAGCGTCTTGCACATATTAGGCAAGTGCTCGAGCACCGAGCTACATCCCCCACCTTGATGAGCCTCCGATTATTCTGAAGCAAACCTAAAACATATAATTTCTTCTATATATATTTAAAAATTTACCCTTTTTTGCGGTCGGTACTGGGGATGGAACCCAGGGACATTCTGCCTCTGAGCTACACACCCAGCCCTATTTTTAATTCTTTATTTTGAAACAGGGTCTCTCTGAGTTGCTAAGAGCCTCACTAAGTAGCTGAGGCTGTCCGCGAACCTTAATCTTCTTGTCTCGGCCTCCCGAATGCTGAGATTATAAGCGTGCACCACCACGCCCGGCTCTCAAAATTCATATTTTATTTTATTTTATTTTTGTGGTACTGAGGGTGGAACCCAGGGGCTTTTCTACCTTTGGGCTATACTCCCAGACCTATTTTATACTTTATTTGGAAACAGGGTCTCACTAAGTTGCTGAGAGCCTCACTAAATAGCTGAGGCTGGCTTCGAACCTGTGTGATCCTCCTGTCTCAGCCTCCCAAGAGCTGGGATTACAAGACAAGTATGCACCACTACGCCTGGCTTTCAAATTTCACCTTTTTTTAAAAAAAAAGACTTTTAGCTCAGAGGTAGAATGCCCCTGGTTTCCATCTCTACTACTACAAAAATAAATAAATAAATAAATAAATAAATAAATAAATAAATAAAATTAAAATAAAAAGGACTCTCAAAACACCATACTACTAGCACTTTCCCACAAAATAAGAAAATTATATAATACTATCAAATACCCAATGCTCACAATTTCCTTATTAAAACTGTAAAACTTTTTTTAAATGGTTTATGCAAATCTAGACACAAACAGCGTCTGTACCTTGTTACTGTTTGTTATATAACTCAAGGTTTGATTTTTGTTCTATTTTTTTTTTTTTTTTTTTTTTTTGGTGGTACTGGGGTTCCTGGAAGCCCTTCTTCCTCCGGGCTACACTCCCAGACCTATTTTATATTTTTGAAACAGGGTCTCTTACGCCAGCGCGGCTGGCTTCGAACCTGCGCAATCCTCCTGTCACCGCCTCCCAAGCGCGGGAATTACAAGCGTGCGCCACCACGCCCGGCCTATTTTGTTTTTAATCTATAATTTTCCCTAAATAGCCTTTTTTTTCTTGCAATTCAGTTATTAAAGAAAAAGCTCTTGTAGAACTCCTTGTAGAACTCCACTGTTTAGGCTCTAAAGGAGTTCCCACTGTCTAAATTTTGTTGACTATCCATGGAGTCATTAAACATGTTCCTCTGTGCATTTTCCATATATTAAACTCTAAGACTTTATCATATATATATATGTAATAAAATATATATATATATATATATATATATATATATATATATAATTTTTTGTTGGAGACAAGGCTTCCTCATAGGTGTTATTTATTTCTGCCAGAAGCTATATTATACCAGGCTATCTTCCTAGTGTTCTAGCAGTCATTTTTTAAAAATGCCTATATAAATCCAGGTGTGGTGGTGCATGCTTGTAATCCCAGCATTTGGAAGGCTGAAACAGGAGGGTCGCAAGTTCACGGCTAGCCTCAGCTGCTTAGGAAGCCCTTTGAAACTTAGTGAGACCCTGTTTCAAAATAAAGAATAAGCCGGGCTTGGTGGCACACACTTGTAATCCTTATGCTCAGGAGGCTGAGACAGGAGGATTGCACAGGTTCGAAGCCAGTCTCAGCTGGCTTAGAGACCCTGATTCCAAATAAAATATAAAATAGGTCTAGGAGTGTAGCCTGGAAGTAGAAGGCCCCTGGGTTCCATCCCCAGTTCCACACACACAAAAAAAAAAAAAAAAAAATAGAAGAAGAATAGCCAGGTGTGGTGGCACACACTTGTAATACCAGTATTTGGGAGGTTGAGACAGGAAGATAGCAGGTTTGTGGCCAGCCTCATCTACTTAGTGAGACCCTGTTTCAAAATTAAAGAATAAAAATAGGGCTGGGGATGTAGCTCAGAGGTAGAATAGCCCTGGGTTCCATCCCTAGTACCAAAGAAAAATTTTTAAAAAAAACCTATATAGTGATATTCTACTTCTATTATTCACTCTTAATTTATTGGTTATAATACTATCATAAAAAAATTTTCCAGCCAGGCATGGTGGCACATGCTTTGTAATCCCAATACTTGGGAAGCTGAGACAGGAGGATCACAGGTTCTTAAACAGCCTCAACTACTTGTGAGGCTCTCCACAACTTAGTGAGATTCTGTTTCAAAATAATGAATTAGCTGGGCGTGGTGGTGCACACCTGTAATCCCAGCATTCGGGAGACTGAGACCAAACAATTGCGGTTTGCAGACAGCCTCAGCTACTTAGTGAGGCCCTCCGCAACTTAGACCCTGTTTCAAAATAAAGATTAAAAGAAAAATAGGGCAGGAGGTGTAGTTCAGAGGTTGAATGCCCCTGGGTTCCATCCCCAGATCCGTAAATAAATAAATAAATAAATAAATAAATAAATAAATAAATAAAATATAGGGCTAGGAGTGTAACTCAGAGGTAGAATATCCCTGAATTCAATCCCTAGTACTGAAAGGAAAGAAAGGAAGAAAGAAAGGAAGAGAGAGAGAAAGAGAGAGAGAGAGAAAGAAAGAAAGAAAGAAAGAAAGATTTTCCTTCATCAATATTAGGTTACTCTGAGGCAGAAGCCATATTAGGATCAATGACTATTCAAAGTATACTTTTTTTTGTTACTAGGAATGGAACCCAGGGACATTCTACCTCCAAGCTACACCCCCAGCCCTATTTTTAATTCTTTATTTTGAAACAAGTTCTCACTAAGTTGCAGAGGGCCTCACTAAGTAGCTGAGGCTGGCCTAGAACCTGTGATCCTCCTGGCTCAGGCTCCCAAGTATTGGGATTACAAGTATATGCCACCATGCCCAGAGGAAGTATACTTTTATTACTGTTTAGTAATTAAGTTTTCTAAATTAGCCGGGCATGGTGGTAAATGCCTGTGATACCAGTGCTTTGGAGGCAGGGACAGGAGGATCGCAGATTTCAGGCCAGTCTCAGAAACTTAGCAAGACCTTGAGGTAGAATACCTCAGGTTCAGTCATTACATTCTATAACGTAAAAAGTCCTGTTTACATTACTCACTGCCATTAGCTGTTGCATTCTGTGTATAGTCTCTGTACTACACATCTGTATTATGAAATAGAAAAAAGACTTAATGGAACAGAAGGATTGACTGTACTTAGGACTATTGTTTCTTATTGCCATATTCCTGTTTTAGTAGATTGTATTAATTTACAGTGCCATCAAGAAGGAGCACACAGTCACTACAGAGAACAGTATAGAGGTTTCTCATAAAAATAAAAATAACTTATGATCAAGCTATCTCTTTTCTAGGGATGTATCATGAATCGGAACATCAAAGAGACACCTGCATTCCCATGTCTACTGCAGTACTATTGTTGTGCCCAGTTCCTTTGTCCCATAGAGACCACCAAGGAGCCAATCCATATGTAAAAAGCAAAGAGCCTTTATTCAAGCTTAAGCTTGGTGCCTGACATAAACTGACACAGCGGTTCAGTACAGGGACCCTGAGCACACTTTGGTTTTCATTTTTATACTCTTTCAGACAAAGAGCCTCTATTGATTGGGGACAGTTCTCATGACCTTTACCGTGAATAGATTAGAAGACCTTTAGGTTGAGCTGTTCACTGGGGATTGGTTACTGTTACTCCGGGCAGCTGTCCTTGCACAAGGGTCTATATTTGAACATGTTTTCCTTAACTTCCCGGAATGTTACCACAACCATTAGCCCACGGAATTTCATCTTGACCCTAGCCAGGGGGTCCCTTAGGCAAGGACATCCTGTTTTCCAGTTAGTGCCCAGTCCCTTCGGCATTCTTTTTGCTTATCCATTCAATTGCCATCTCACTATTCAGAGTAGCTAAGATACGGGATCAACAAAATATCCAGTGGATGAATAGATAAAGAGGAATGTGGTATACTCACACAAGAGAATATTATTAAGCCACAAAAAATAAAATTCTGTCACTGTGACAATATAAATGAAACTGGCAACCATTATGCTAAGTGAAATAAGCCAGGCATAGAAAGACAAATACTACATGCTCTCATTTTATATGTGGAAGCTAAAAATGTTGATTTCATAGAAATAGAGAGTAGAATAGAGGTTAGCAGAGGCTGGAAATTACAGGGAGTACAGAGAAAGGTTGGTAACTGGGTACATAATATAAAGGAACTAGTTCTGATGTTCTATAATACAGTAGAGAGACTCTATTTAGCAATAAATAGTGTATCAAAATAGTCACAAGAAATAATTTTTTCTTTTTCTTTCCTTTTTTTTTTTTCTTTTTTTTTTTTTTGTGGTACCTGGGATGGAACCCAGGGGCGTTACACCTCTGAGCCACATCCCTATTTTATTCTTTTATTTTTAAATAGGATCTAAGCTGTGGAGGGCCTCACTAAATTTTTGAGGCTGGCTACACATCTGCCATCCTCCTGTCTCAGCCTCCAAGTACTGGGATTACAAGAGTGCATCACTCTACCCAGTTCCTTCCCTCCAACTTTTTTAAAATTTGGACTAGGAATTTAACTCAGGGACATTCTACCTCCCCAAGTGTGTGTGTGTGTGTGTGTGTGTGTGTGTGTGTGTGTGTGTGTTGCTGGGGGATGAACCCAGGGGCATTCTACTTTAAAGCTACATCCTCATCCCTATTTTATTTTTATTTTGAAACAGGGTCTCACTAGGTTGATGAGAGTCTGACTACTTGCTGAGGCTGGCCTTGAACCTATGATCCTCCTGTTTCAGCCTCACAAATACTAAAATTAGAAGGGTGCACCACTATACCTGGCCTCCTGGCCATTTTTAAAATTTTTTAATTTGAAACAGGGTCTCACTAGGTTGTTGAGAGTCTCGCTAAATTGCTGAAGTTGTTTTAGAACCTACAATCCTTCTGTCTCAGCCTCCCAAATACTGAAATAACAGGTGTACACCACCATGGCCAGCTTGAAGAAAGAATTTTGAATGCTCCAAACACAAAGAATGATAAATGTTTCAAGTGATGGATATACTAATTGACCTAATTTGGTTACTTCACATTGTATACATGTATTAAAATGTCACATTGTATCCCAATGAATGGATACAATTCTTATGTACCAATTAAAAAAAGAAGCATATAATTTTACTTCCACATTGACAACATTTAATAAAATACTATCCCTTTTTGCTCCTTTAGTAGATATAAAATGTTTTAAAGTTGCTTTCACTTGCATTTCTTTGATTACTATTATAAACATTTTTTCCACTTGTTCATCGATAAGTTTTCTACATTTCCAGCATAGTTTACTCATTGTAACCTCTCCTGGATAGAAGAGACATATTTTTTAGCTATTAAAGGGCAGATCTGCACAAGATAACTGTGTAATAAGAACCAGGAATCCAAAATCTGGTGAATTTCATTTTCTTGTTGGCTTCAATGAGTGGGTATAGATATTTCTGGTTTCAACTTCCTTGTTTTGGTTAAGTTGAGCTGGTTATACTTAAACTGCAATAGAAGACTATTCCAAAATTTTTTTTTCGGTACTGAGGATAGAACCCAGGGGCATTCTACCTCTGAGCTACACCCCCAGCCCTATTTTTTAGTCTTTTTTTATTTTTGAAACAGGGTCTCACTGAATTGTGAAAAGCCTCGCTATGTAGCTGAGGCTTTCTGCGAACCGTGATCCTCCAGTCTCAGCCTTCCGAATGCTGGGATTACAAGAGTGTGCCACCACGCCCAGTTTGGGATTGGGAATTTACTCCTAGTAACAAAACTACTAGCCTCTTTATATTTCATGTTTAGGGAGAAAAAATGAAGTATACAGACAGTTATTCTGAAAAATTACACGCTTTGGCAAATATTAACTCACTAGATGTTTTGAAGA